>NC_064282.1:70330672-70371958 GCF_019186545.1 Solanum stenotomum | reverse complement strand
GTCATGTCAAGATAGAAACTCTGATTTGCTTATCAAACAAGTTTTCGATTCATCTCTCTGTACAACCCAAGTTCTCTTCAAGCTATAAAGGAGGCCCTTAAAACCCAAGGGGACTGAAAATAAACACCACATCGGTGTTCCGAACTAGTATAAAAACATTTTGTGTCTATTTACTTTCTGCTCGTTACTATCGTTAACTTTATTATCTAATTTACATGGAAAGTTGACTTATCTCACAGATCAGTCAACTACGAATTTTATTTCACCCCTCCCCTCTTAACTTTAAATAAGAACTCCATTTTTGGAAGAGGAAAAACAAATTTGTGTTCACTCTAACTCTCTTGGTTCGGGTTCTCCACCCAAATTTTATCAAACTTAGGCACTGGTTTAGCTGTTGCTTCTGCTGATACTGATAAGAAAATAAGGATGATCGGTGGAAATTGCAAAGAAAACAAGTTCCGTTTTCAAAAGGAAAGGACAAAGTAGTTGAGGAGCAAAGTGTGAAACCAAGTCCTTATCATACAAGGGGAACCACTCTGGGTGATACGATGAAGTCTAGAAAAACTTGAACTACAGAGAACCGGAGAAAAAGGAAACATTCTATTATTGATGAGGACTAGGTTCCTGATGTGAATCTGGTTGACAATTCTAAAGATAAGGAAGAAAGTGAGACAGTGTATGCAGATGTTGTTGCAGTTGAGAAGAGAAGAGGGGAGGCACCAAAGAAAAAGCGTACCAAAAACCAAGGACAAGAAAGCCTCAAGCACAAAAGAAGAATGAATCATAAGGAAAGGAAAAAGATTGCCTACAAAGAAACTGTGAAGAAGAAAATGTAGGAATCCTGTCCAGATTATGAGTCTGACAAGGGACCAAGTTCATCTGGAAGGAAAAGGAAGGATGAGAAGGAATTTACAAAGGAGGAAAGGATCGAGATCTTGAGAACTCCGAAAGTTCTCAATGGAAGTGTGTTTGATCTTGAAATAAATACAAAGCTAGGGATAAGAAGCCTGGTTGATGTTGTAATGATACAAAGCTGGACACTTTTTTTTTACAGTACATGTGCTTGTACTGCATGAATCATAAGTGAGGGAATTCTTCTACAAGATAGTATTTACAGAAGATGGGAGCCTAAATACTCAAGTAGGCAACATGCGGTTCCACTTGAATGAGGAGATTTTGGGGAAAATTCTGCAAGTGCCAAGGGAAGGAATCCAGACAATTGTTGAAAAGTCCCCATCAAAGGAATTTGTTCAGGAAATTAGCAACTTCTCAATCAAAGTTATGAAGGTATTCCTTAAGAGTATCTAAAAAATAAGTATCAATTGTTCTTTGAATTTATCAATAAGGTGGTGTTGCCTAGGTGTGGAAAGAGAATTGTTTCCTCTAATGCGGACTTGTTCCTTATTGAGCCTTGAGCACAATTGAGTTAGTCAATCTCCCTGCCATCATGCTGGAGCATATGCACAAGACCATGTTTGTTAAAGATGGCAAACATGGCATGTGCTATGAGTATTTGCTAACAAAGGTGTTCAAATACTTTAAAATTCCCTTTGAACATGGAGTAAGAGGCACTGTGAAGCAAACTATATCTTTGAACACTCTTATTGAGTGTGAAAGTGTTGAAGGAAAGGCAGGGAACAGGAGCAAGGTGTCTGAACTATTGATTGAACATGAGCAACTCAAACATGAGTTGGAATCCACAGTATTAACACTGGCCAATGGGAAGGCAGAGATTGCTTGCCTGCATGTTCAGGTGCAATTAGCAAAAACAGAGGGACTAGGTGGAGAAGAATTGGCCTTCTTGAAAGTTCAAAATGAATTCATGGAAACAAAAATGTTGAGCTCAATGAGATACTTCTCAAGAACCATGTTGAGGTAGATGATCGCTTATCCCTACTCTTTCAAACCCCTTCTTCCAAGCCTCCTTCCTCCTAAGTTCCAATATAAGTCCCTTCATTTCTATTTTGTTCATTGCAACTCAGTGGGTATTGTCCCCGATCTTGTTTGTCATGTTAATTGGAATATTTTGTATGTTCCTCTTTGATTATGAATGAAAATGACCTTGTTGCTGCTGACTTGTCTCATTACTTTATCCATCTTTTACTTATGCTTAGTGTTGTCCAAGCGGCCATGAATTTTTTTGAACTTCATTTCTGTTAACTTGGTTTACTGCTTTAACTCTTTTTATGACATCAAAAGGGGGAAAATTGTTAAGGGTATGAGATCTGTTAGTAGTTTCTTGAAGAGGACATGGTCATGCTGATATGGGGAACTGATGAAAAAGGGAAGAAGTTGAGTAAGTTTGTCATCCTCAAAAAAGGGAGATAATGTTATTTTGAGCTAACTCGAAAGTTTTTATGATTTAACAAACTTTGGGATTTAATAGGTAACCAGATCCCAGGTGAGACTAAGAGTTCCGTCACTTGAAAAGGACAATTGTCTAAAAGTTGCAACAGTGTCACTGTTGTGGTTGGTGCACGTTTGTTTGCAGAGCAACAGTACTCTCAGCCAATGGCATTGCTTCAAGATTTTTTTTGTCTAACTTATAAAGTCTCTTCTCCAATGATACAACATAGTTTTTGCATCCTGAAATTAACAAAAGCAAAAGCCATTCTTGAGTGAAATATCTCTCAAAGAACAACAGCGAGACCTGATAGAGTTATCTTTGTTCTTAGTTGTTATTATGCATCATATTTCTGTGTTTATTCTTGTAATATCTATTCCTAAGTTATAAAGGAATTAGATCAGTTTCAATCCTCATCATTTCGTATCATAGCTAGAGTTAGCTATGTCTGGCTCTTAAATTCTAGATCGACTAGAGTTAGTTGGTCTAGTGAGCCATAGAGTTATTGTTCTGAATTGAGTAACATAGTTGCTACATTAAGGGGGAAGGGATTAAGAGGTTAATTCCTAGATTACTAGAGTTTGTAATCTGAATCTTTGATCCTTTTGATGATAATGGAGTTGTGTTGAAATCCTATGTGACATGTCGTGGTTTTATCCTCCCTTGAGCAAGGGGGTTTCCACGTAAGCTCCTGTTTTGTTTTTTACTTTGAGTTATTTACTTTTCGCACTGATATTCTGTCAAGGACCTGGTCCATTGACTAATAGTGGACACATATTTTCTATGATGGCCTCAACGAATCCGGTGGCGATGTCCAAAGTGTGACGGACCTGGTCAAATTGAGGAGCTTGTTGTGGATTGAAGAATTGACAACGAGTCATGAGTTAGGAATTGTAGTTTCAGTCATTATAAGTCCAACTACAGTTTATGGTATTAACTTGGGCAATGAAATGTTCTATAGTGATGTAGAGGATGATATGCTGGACATACGCTTGGATAAGGTGGCCAAGGATGGGGTCTTTCACCTGGGAAACAAAGGAGAGGAAGCTTCAAAACCAAAAGGATGACACATGAAATGCAACATAGTTGGGATGGTAAGGTGATGGAGGAATTTGTTCTAAAAGTCATTTACCAATGTGGCTAGAAGAACAAAATCATACAACACTGTCACAACATCCAATAAATTCAAGAAGAAGTGATGAACTGTCAAGAGTTGTTGGACAGATTTGATGAAGAAGACGAGATAAAAGACGTGTTAAGTTAGATGGGCAAGACATCTTTGTAAGTTCATACATATATAAAATGAACTGTGGGGTTGATAACTCAACCTTATTCTTAATTTTTCTATTTTTGGATTACTTAAGCATCCTCGTTTATAACACCATCATAGAGTTTATAATAAACACTATAATGATCAATAGAGTACCTAGTTTTTTCTAGCTCTTATATTCTTCATGCTTGTAAATTAGTAGAGGTTCGTTACCTCATTAGAATTAGTAAAGAAGTCTAGATCCCGTTGCTTGTACTATTCTCTTTTAGGTCCACTTTTATTTATTAATTGAAAAACTAGCCCTAAGCACCTCACCTAATTGATTCCATTAAAAAAAAAAAGACAAACAAGACTGAAATTTTGGCCCATTTTATATGCATTTTAGTCATATATAACTGAACCACGCATACATAGAAAATTAAGATCTACTTAAAAGAGTTCAACTTTCAAATAGGAGATGATCGTACATTTGGTGGATTTCATGGCACAAAACCTGGTAGTAGTAGCATTGAGAGTATAAGGGTATATGTGAAGGCCATCACATCCTCCATGATCACACCAAGATGATATACTCCAAAAAGGATTAAACTTTCAAATAGGAGATCATGATCATACATCTGGTGGATTTCATGGCACCAAACATGGTAATAGAAGTATTCAGAATATTGGGATCTATGTGGAGGCCATCACATCCTCCACGGTCGCACCAAGGCGATATACTCGAAATGGGTTAAAAGGGAACAAATTTAAATCAAAATATATAGTTTTTATCTTAATAAAATACAATTTTATTGGGACTAGTTACTAGTTGGCAAAGAATTGCGTGAAATACAATGTTTTTAGTGATGACACATATTGTTCAATTGAATGATCTAAAGATTCAAGTTTGTGTCCGATTTATGTTTATCAGATGAATTTATTTCTACATCTGGTCAAGTTTCAAAGGAAGAAAAGTCATGTCTTGTTATTTATAGAATAACAAACACTTTATGCAAAGATCACAAACTATGAAAGATAAAGAATTAAAGTTAAGAGCTTTAAGGATGAAGGGTGTCTAAAATACAACATACATAAAAAGTGGTCTTCTGAAGGATAAAGATCAAGTTGAATACCTGGAGGTTACACACTAATATATTTTCTTGTGCCTTTTCACTATCGTAATAATTCTATGTTCCAATTTTACAATTATAATTGAAAACCATGTTGGATATTGAGTTGACAACATTATGTATATTACGGACAGTACAATAACTAGACCACAACTGTAACCCATGAAAACCGTCTTCCAACTGATCATTGGTGAATCTCCTTCTTCTTGATCTAGCTCAGTTGGAGTTGTCGCTTTTGGTATCCTATCATCACTGCCACAATTTTTGAGAGTGGCAATCCTCGTAGTCCATCATTTCCTTGGTATGACCTTTTCTCAAATGTATCAAAAAAAAATTCTTTGGGAATGCATCCAACAAGATGATTGTGAGAGAGATTTAAGACTTCAAGAAATGTGAGGGATGCAAGTTGATGCGGAATTTCTCAGATGATTTTGTTAGATAAGAGATCCAATGATTCGAGAAAAAATAAATTTGTAATGTCGCTGGTGTATGAGCTTCCAAGACATTATGAGATAAGTTCAACCCACGAAGTCCAATGAGATCTCCAATAATTGGATGGAACTGGACCGGTTAGGTAATTGGATGAAAAATCTAGCCATTCAAGTTGTGTATATGACTTCTGTTAAAGGATAAGAACTCAAGTTGGCCACCGAAGTTGTTATTTCCAACTGATAAGTCCTTGAGCTTTCCAAATCTAAAGAAATCAGAAATTGGTCGTTCAAGATGGTTATTACCAAGGTCCAAAGCCTCTATGTTGGTGAGATTCCATAGAGGTTTAGGAATAAGCCCCGAGAGATTACAATCACTCATGTCCAAGTCATAAAGTGAAGGGATTAGACATGAAGAGTATGAATGCGACAAATCAAGATGCGTCAAACTAGAAAACTCACTAAATTTAGGTGAAATGAGCGATCTAGCGAATGTGTGGTTGATTTATAACTTTATATCTTATGAGTAGGACAATCAAGAATGTGTGGATCATTCAAGACACATTAGCATGGAGTACTCCTCGTGTTTGTACCGAGGTTAGAAACCCACATCCTTCTCAATAGAATAGATGGGGCAATTCGGGTAGTGATTAGCCCTCCCAAATGTTATTATTGTTGAGATGGATTGGGTCAAGACAGACTAAACAATGGGTACCCAAATTTGAAGTTTCACCATATCAATATAGTTTTTTTCTTTTTTGAAAATTTGCTATACAAGCTTTTGACAACAAATCCATCAAAATTAAAACATGAAACAATGAATATATAAAAATCTTAGTTTTTTTACCATCAAAATTCTGAAATAAATTTTAAAAAATTACCTCTTTTTGCAAAATTTTAGCCCCATTGTTTTTTGAAATTCCAACCACAGGGAGGGGGAGCTCATTACCCCCTTCCCCCCTCCCTCGTCCTCATTGAATGTTTTGGTGGGTCAATTAGGTGCAAAGTTTAAGTTGAAGCTTTGGGGGGAGGGGGTGCAAAAATCACTATGGTTTATGACTGAAAATTGAACAAAAAGTTTTCTCTCGCATTTTTTTTGGGTTTTGATTTTTATTTTTTAAAGAATTGATTTCACGAGGTTAGTTTTTTCAAACCACTTTTCAAGTCGGATTTTTTAGATTGATTGAGGCCTTTTTTAGTAGCGAACAACATATTCAATATAAGAAGGTAGGATGTACACAGATCATACCCTTACCTTTTTGAGATAAAGAGGCTATTTCTTATTGATCCTCAATTCAAAAGATGAGTTTATTTAGACCTCTTTTGAAGTCAGGTCTTTTTAGTAGTGAGCACCATATTCAGTATAATCTCACAAGTGAGTTTGAGGAGGCTAAGGTGTACACAGATTTTACACATATATTTGTGTGATAAAAATGTTGTTTCTAATAGACACACGATTCAAAAAAAAAGTTCGAAACTTGGTTGTAAAGAAAAAATATGACAACAAAATAGCAATAGAGAAAATAAATTTAGATTTACTTGTAGATGTACTTTGATTGATCAAATAGTACAGGTTTTTTTTAAAAAAAATTACAGGATGATATAATTTATATGGGAAAAGAAAATAGTTTTTGTTGGTGAAATTACAATTGAAAATAAACTGAAGAAAACACTTTATCTTCAGGATGAGACATGAATATCTCGCTCTTTTAAAGTAGATTCAAGCCCACGATAATAAATCTTTTCATCAGTCCAGTAGTAATAATCTTGACTTGTTCCCTCTAGGATACAACAAAGCCCGACCACAAAGTACAACTCAACATACACCGGACAAAAGTTGAGTCAATAGCTCAATAGAAAAACACCCCCTTTAACTAATAAGAACTTTCTCTTTTTACTCAATTTTATGCACTCTATATTTTCTTATACACAAAAACAAACTATTTACCGAAGGGAAGAATTCTTCCTTGTAATGAATAGGAAGATTATGAGGTAAATAAATGGCCTAAAACGAGGTTGCATTAGTTACAAGGCATAAAAAGGTAGAATAATGAGTGAAATAATAGAGTTTCAACAAGAAGTTATGGTCATGGCTAACCACATTCAGTCACTAAAAAGAGGCAATTACTCCCAACATTCTGCTAACACAAGAGGTTGATGCAAACCATAAAACCTAGAGATAAAAAAAACACATGACAAGGGTTAGAATATTAATTATAGTCTACAATCTACATTAATAATAAACTGTGAAATATTACCAGAACAACGAAACAAAAGAAATTTAATACACCTAAAACTCATATAAACTTGACCACCTTTTAGTAAGCTTCACTCGTGATTCCCAAAATATTCTTATTTTATCTTTGTTGTTCTTTTTTGTTGCCCTTTGTAATCATAATTCGATCGTTCTTGAATTTGCAAGCCAGCTTATTTCTCACTCTCACGCTCCTCATGACTGATGACTCACCTTCTTGAGCTTTGTTACGTGCCTTGTATGCCCTTTTCTCCAATTTTTGGTTGGCCAACATTGGGTTACCTGCTGCAGGTAATCCACACACAATTTTGCGACAAAATAGGGGTTTCTTACCCATTTCTCTCATAATATTGGCTCTGAGTTCTAGCGCGATAGAATACTGAAAAGTTTCATTTGGGTAATAAACAATAACATTGTTGAAAATCTACAAGAGATCTCTAAATAAGCTGGTGATTTTCACGTTAGAATAAACATCTTGTTCTAACTTGTTTTGAATAATCTGTAAATCCATATGCTGCTTAATTTGTTTAAAATAATATAGATCTTCCTAAAAAATATAAACATTAGCACTAATAAGGAATATATATAATCCATGTTTTATGATGATTATACTATAAATTTGACCTCACAGTGAGTTTAGAAAGAAAAAAATGACCTTTGGTATTAAACATGTCAGATACTCCCTTCTTTCCGATTGTAGCACTATTTTATTATCAATCTGTTAAAAATAAATGACATATGCCTATATTTAAAAATAATCAAGCAATAAAATTTCTATTTTATCATTAGTGAGAAGTTTTATAGTCACACAAATATTACAATGTATTTAAGACCACAAGTTTCAGAATTCTATGTTTTGTGTTGAGCCAAATTAAATATGTCTTTAAAGATAAAAAGATGTAAACTTTAAAGCTAATCATGTTTCAATTAATAAAATACTATTTCTTTTTCGTAATAGATAAAAGAGGAAAGAACATGGGAAATCGAGATTTAAAATATGAGGATAACAAACCACAATATATAGATTAGCAATGTATTTACCTGACTGGTAAGTCGAGAGTCAAAAAGATAACAATGCTTGTGAGATCTCACCACATTAAGGAATTTTATGAAATCTTGATTAATATTCTCCATCTTTTCATTAGATTTATCATCACCTTTTTCCTCATTTAACTTTATTCTTTCTTTAGCTTCCTGTTTGAAATATTTGGAGATTTTTTCCTACATAAACATAAAATAAATAAAGATATCAGTAATTAGGTTACCATTTTGTTGTCAGACTTATAATAAAATATGTGGATATATAATTTCAGCCTCATATGGCTATTGGTGAAAATTACAAACACTTGATAGAAACGATCAAGAAGAATAAAATATGCATTTGAAGAGAGATGACAAATAATCGTACAGACTCTTTGAGAAATAAAGATCCTAACATACAAAGAATTGCTAGTTGGAGAATCTTAGTAGCTTTATTTTTTTACTAGCTAAATTTATAATTTATAGTTGAGGGTTCAACTCCTACCTTGTAATCCCCTTTTCCATTTTACATTTCCTTAACCTCAATTTTGTTTTATATTTTAAAATAAATAAGAATTTCTGGTTTTGAAAGACGCCATCAATAATATGAAGTTTTTTTCTTTTGGAAGATTTAAGCAATTTTATTTATCAAAATTTAGTTTTATCCTTTTTAGTTATTTTCAGTGTACCAAAAAAATAAATTTACAAACATTAATTTGGACAATAAACGTACAAAACTAATGAATAATTATATGGGGCCAATCATCAAAGCTAACTATCAATTAGTGAGATTTATAAGGAAAAACATTAATTAGTTATGAAATTCGTTGTTAAAAAGTTTATAGCTAATAATATTATTTGACATTTTGTCCTAAATATATTAACAATGTAGTTTTGATGTTTAGTGATAGTGGTTATTCTTTTCTCTTCCTTTTTTTTTGTAGTATGATAAAATTAGAATCAAGAACACTTCATTTGAAAAAAAAAATGAAATATTATAGTGTAGATTATACCAATTAGTGATACTTTATTTATGCCCCAATTCCTAAGCTTTAGAAAAGATATATATCTTTGAATATATTTTGTGTCTCCTAGATAATTTTGTTTTTGTAGAAATCATCATATAAATGTGGATCAAACAAAAAATTAGTGAAAATGCACAATTCTTCAAATATCATAAGTAAAAAACATGAAAAGGTAAAAAAGAGGGAGTTATGAAAAAGATAAATCATACTGAAGTGGAGTATCCCCTAGTTTGACTTGCTTTGTCCAATAATCTCTATACGTCTTTGTAAGTTTATCTGCCATCAAATTTATGAATCCACTCTCATCATCTTCTTCTTCAGTAAAATTTGTCTAATATAGACTCTTAAAATGCCCTTTTAAACTTTCGTACTTGACCTGACATTCTACAGAGATGTATTGAAGAATACATTGAAATCGTTTGGAAATGGGATTTGAGAATTCGGCAGCCACCATTTCCCAATTTTCTAATCCATGGCGACGCACTGAACAGGCCAACACCATATCTTCTTCAACTTTCTCCATTTTTTATAGAAGGTTTAGAGTTTTTCAAAGGAACTAAATCACTTGGTAAATTTATAATCCATTTTTTTCTTCTTAAAATGGGCATACCTTGCATTAATTAGTAGTGGTTATATTTGGTAAAAATCTTATTTTGGTCAAATATGAATTAAATGAATCAAGACCAGCTAATGACAATGTGGCAAAAAGAAAAAAGTTGTATTCACTTTTCTTAAAATAACATATTTTATTTTTTTACCATATTAGTGTTTTGTTATGAAATTGTTCATTTTTTCCAAGCTGAATTTGGAAATTTTACTCACTTCTTTTTTTAAAAAAAATTGTCAATTTTTATTTTTATAAAAATAGAAATGAAGTGACCGCTTTACAAAACACTGTTAATGTCGGTCTCCCGCTCTAAGTCTAGAGCAATCTCTATTGATTTTTCCTAACTCACCACACTCATAGCAGGACTAGGAACCACAATATACTGAGAAAAATCTGAATATATTGAATGAAAATAAATTTTAGAATATAGTACACAAGTAAAACTGAACAAGAAAGTGTTAAAATAACCTTATTATTAATGCTCTAAAGATCTAAATTTGACTAATACTCTACTATTTTATGTGATTATTTATTATTATGGGTAGCATAAAAACACTATCTTAATTAGTGACAATGAACAAGTAAATGAAACATTTATTTTCAGTATAGGGAATACTCCCTCCGTCCATCTTTACTTGTCCATTATACTCACGGATCTTACATGCTACCTGAGATTCCATGATGCTTTTAGCACTTGGAATTTCTTGGAGTTGTTGTGCTAGATTATGTTGTTACAGCACATCACAATTTCAAATATTCGAGACTGATTCCAAGACTAGTTACTTATTTGCGGTCTACATTTGTAAATGATGAATGTTATGCTCAATCTGCAGTTAAGGCTATCATGTATGAGCACATTCTTCATGCCTCGCCAGATCTACAAAGGCAGATATTTTGTACTGTTGAGGATTTTGAGAAATTGGATCTTGTGTCCACGTTTGGATGGGAGAGTGAAACTACTTTCCCAAATGTGCTTGGAGATGTTATTGAGTCCCTTGCTAGAGTGTGATCTTTGTTAATACTGGCCTCTATAAAGATGCTACATTTCTAAGCATAAGACCTCTACTCGAATAGTCGATCAAATAATAAAACTCTATCCAACAAGACAGTTATGTGAACTATGTGACCAAAAAAAATTTCATGCGCAAGAATTCGACATTTGAGACATAAAATTATGTGGGACTCTACAAGATGTGTCCAATTACATTTAAGGTTCTTGGAGACTACTTACCCTAAACTCTAGCTCACACATATATAAAGTGTAATATATTTCCTTGAATAGGCATCTCTAAAATTTCATATATTCATGAAATATTCATAAAGTGATCAAGATGTGGGTGCACTCTTCTTGACAACCAAATATTTTAACAAGATCCATAAAACCCTTTCATGGAGATCAAATAAATCCTAAGGAGGTCCACATCATCCTTAGTTTGAGTGACACTAAGAGCCCTTGAAACACGGAAAAATCTTTAAGATAGAGGAATCAAGGAATAAACATATTTGTACTCACAATCTTTATGAATAAAATCATTCTTTTTTATTTATTATGTGATTGCAATATATTTTTTGTATTTGTGAAAAAATATTGCAAATAAATTGGCACGCCCAGTGTGGCCCAATTTACCCTTCATCTCCTCTCTCACAAATCAAATGCAAATCTGAAGCCACAAACCACAAAGTTAGAAACCCCATTTTTGTGGGTACTTCAAGTCTCGTCTTTGAGTGTATCAAGTTTATACTCCGACAAGCCTTGAAGTAGGGGGCATTTATAAACACCAAAATTTTGTGGAACTCTATGAGATGATTACCCTTCCTCAAGAAAAGTGTGACAATTTGGAAAGTCACGATTAGTGGGAACATCCTCCTGAACGAGCTCAACACGCTTTGTAGGTTAGGACAAGTTTAAATTGGGTTTCAATATCATTGTTGTCAATGTACGCAAATCATACTCATTCAAATTACCAAAATTCTAGTATTAAATGTCTCAGCATTTAATAGGTCGCTCAAATACTTTAATGTAGAAAAAAGATTATTATTTTTCTTTTATGTCCTAAAATTTTTACATAGGCTATGGATCACTGTGGTCCAAGCCAAGTGACACTTTGCATTAGGTATCTGGACAATAAGAACTCCTACGCACCCAATGCAACACACAATGCTTACAAGTTTTATTTTATGTCCTATATTTTTACATAACCTATGGATCATTGTGGTCCAAGGCAAGTGACACTTTGCATTAGGTATCTGGACAATAATAACTCATGCACACCCAATGCTAAGTAATTAAAAACCAAATTAAATAAAATTTAAGTGAATATCAAAGCTAGCAGTATATTGATCATACTAGTATAAAAGGTTTACAGTATTAGGCATTATGTGGAAGTTATTATAAAGGCATTTGTCAAAAAATATTGATATGAACAACAACTACATGTCAATTCTAAGCTAGTTGGGTCAATTCTCTTGGGTTTTTGGATCAGGGCGAGGAGGAATGGATGTACAAGTGACATGTATAAGTTATACTTCCAATCCCCATACTACCTTAATCTAATAATTAAATCATGAAGACATAAAGAACTTCACAGATTGGAGGTGCACCAAAATTCAATTAATACCTACCTAGAATAGTAGGGTTCATGGAACATAATAAAAAGTCAATTTAATATATTGTTCACTACAGGAAAATACTTTTTGCATCAGAAATATATTTTTTAGCATTCAATCAAAATATTACCTGGTCGTCAAGGAAGTGAGTTGAGAACCACAACGTAACAAGTACAATTTTCAGCAGTGGCAAAAATGTAGGTGATTTCTTCTATTTATGCTTTGAAGGATAGACTTACCGAGTATCACATTCAAGAAAGCATGGTTTAGAAATAGAAAGGAAGAGGGAGAAATATTAATTGATGTAATTCTATACGCAAGAACAATAAAGTGAACCACAATCAAGCAAACAAAATATACTATTAAGAAACAGAAAAAAAGACAGAGATTTGGAAGTAAAAAAGGACGGTCTAGCAACTAAACAACATTTAATTACTAGGATAAAATCTAGGGTGAAAAGAAATTGATAATCAAGAGGGTTCAATTGAACAGATATGAGGGTTTCTTCAAACTCACAAAGAAGCCTAAACATCAAATGTTCATTCAAAAACCAACTCCTAAAATAAACCCTAGTTTCTACTATTAATAATAATAGATAAACTAACCTAAGCTAGTAACAATAATACCCGTGAGCTAAATCCAAGGAAAGTCTAGCCTATTAATTATTTAAAATTTAGTCATCATATTTAGATGAACAATGCCTATTATACTGTTTGAGGTCATTCTCATTATTTTAAGTCAAACTTCAACAAATCTTGTGTATGCATCTCCATGCTTTTGGGAGATAAATATTACATAGAAGGTATGAGATGACCCCAAAGGCACTTGATCGATCTTCGTTCTCGTCTGATTAATTAATTTCTACAAAAGATCTATCTGACTACGGAGTGAATGATTTGATCAATGAATATTCATTTTTGTTCTTCAATGTCAAATGAATTCGCACCAATTAATCAACTCTGATCGAACTAATCAAATCCCAAAACAAATTATAAATTTTAGTTAGGATTCTAGGAGACAAAAATTTGTTTGCAACAAATCTTATATATGAAATATTAACTCCAACCACAATATAAATATGACGAAACAAGAATATTTTATTAATTAATAGTTTGGGTACAATTATGTCCCTCTCTTGATTCTTTTGTAGGATAATTTACAGCTAAAATGAATTTTATTTGATATCCATGTAAAGAGGTTTTGGTGGATTTCTTTTTTTTTTGAAGAATTTGGTTATCAAGAACATTCCACCCACATCTTGATATCTTTGTAAATATTTCATGAATTTATGAAATTTTCAAGATCCCTCTCTAAGGGATATATTACCCTTTATATAGTGTAAGCTATGAGTACTTTTGAAGAATCCTAACTGAAATTGGCCTCATCTGGTAGAGTCCCACACAATTTTGATGTCTACAAATGTCGAGTTCCTATCTCATAAAGAAATTGATTTCTTTTTTAAATAACGTTTCTGGTTACATAGTTCACTTAACTCTCTTGTTGGCTAGAGTTTTATTGTTTGAGGTGTAATCAACAGTCCCAGAAGAGGTCTTATCTTTAGAGATGTATTAATATCTTTGTTGAAGCTGGAATAAACAAAAATTGCACAAACAACGGACCCAACAATATCTCCAAGCACCTTTGAGAAAGTAGTTTCAACCTCCCATATAAACGTGGACACAAGATATAATTTCTCAAACATCCTCAATAGTCAACATATGTGCCTTTGTAGATATGGCAAGGCATGATGAAGGTGCTTGTGCAGGCCAGCCTTAACTGCATATTGAGCATATCTTTCATTGTTTAAAGAAGCAGACCTCAAATCAGTAATTAGTCATGGTGTCAGTACGAATATTTAAAATCGAGATGTGTTGTTAAAACATAATCTAGCACTACATCTCCAAGAAATTTTGAACGTTGATATCATCATGGAATCTCATGTAGCATGTATGATCCTTGATTTAGAGCTTCAACAAGCAGTGAAGGATCATGGATCTTGTAATGTAGCAGGGATTCAAAGTACCAGACATTAACTATCTTCTCAGCATTCACAGGGAAGTGTCTTGGCATAGGTGCATCGACAAAATCAATGTGCAACCAAATCCATTTCATAAATGTTTAAGCCGCAACTTCCCCACACGAGTTGAGGTAGGCACTTATTAGTGCCTCAACCACATCAACTACTTCTTACTATTTCTAATCGTTTGCCTTGGCCTTCAACCACATCAAAGTTGTGAACTTAAGAATTAGGAATGATTCATGCTTTAAAATCGAATGGTTCATTATGGATAAATTTTAATATTTTACGAGCACATCCAAACTTGCACAGTGTAACATTGGAAATGATTTTATTTTTCTTAATTCTGAGAAAACCCTCATGATGACTTTCATAAGTCTTTAACAGTTGTATACTAACATCACATTTGAGAAAATAGTCTCCAAGTTTCCCAAGTTATTCCAAATGAAACTTCTGGAGGCATTTCTTTGTTGTCATTACTTCCAAAACCTTAGCAGTTGGGATACAAAGTTTTAGTTTGCAGTGATCCAAAAGCTTTCTTTCCAAGTTTATTCAGCATGATTGCTTCCCCTATAAAGTTTAAAAGTTGTAGCACGACAGATAGTTATTGGTGAAAGATTCTTGACCTCAAGAATCTTATGAATTCTAAGGTATACACATATGGCAGTGAATCTGTTATACTCCACCCAAACAGATTCAGTCCCATACGTGTATACCTTAGAATTTATAAGATTCTCAAAGTTAAGATTATTTCGCCAATAACTATCTGCCATGCTAGAACCTTTAGACTTTATAGGAGAAGAATCATGCCAAATAAAATTGAAAAGAATTCTTTTTTATCACTGCAAACTAGAACTTTTTATCCCAACTTCTAGGGTTTTGGAAGTGATGACAACAAAGAAATGCCTCCAGAAGTTTCATTTGGAATCACTTGGGTAACTTGGAGACTCTTTTCTCAAAGATGCTATCAATATACAACTGTTTAAGACTTATGAAAATCATCATGAAGGTCTTTTCAGAATTAAGAAAAATAAAATCATTTTCAATGCTACATTGTTCAAGCTTGGATGTGCTCGTAAAATTCTGAGATTTATCCGTAATGAACTATTCGATCATAAAATGGGGCATATTCCTAATGATGATTCTCAAGTTTAAAGCTTTGGCAAAGAGTTTGCCTTCGGTGAAAATGTATAGTAGGATAAATTAGGAGATTACAAGCAAGAGTGTAGCTGATGTGGTTGAGGCACTAATAGGTGCCTACCTCAGCTCAGGTAGGGAAGTAGCAACTTTATCATTTATGAAATGGATTGGGATGGACATTGATTTTATTGATGCACCTATCCTAAGGCACTTCCTCGTGAATGATGAAAAGCTAGTCAATGTACGGTACTTGGAAATCACTGCTACATTACAAGTTTCATGATCCTTCATTGCTTTTTAAAGTGCTCACTCACGGATCTTACATGCTACCTGAGATACCAAGATGTTATTAGCACTTGGAATTTCTTGGAGATGTAGTGCTAGGTTATGTTATTACAACACATCTCTATTTCAAATATTCGAGACTGAATCCAAAACTAATTACTTATTTGTGGTCTACTTTTGTAAATAATGAATGTTATGCTCAATCTGCAGTTAAGGCTAGCATGCATAAGCACATTCTTCATGCCTTGCCAAATATGCAAAGGCAAACATGTTGTACTGTTGAGGATTTTGAGAAATTAGATCTTGTGTCCACATTTGAATAAGAGAGTGAAACTACTTTCACAAATGTGCTTGGAGATGTTATTGAGTCCTTTGCTAGAGTGTGATCTTTGTTGATACTGGCTTCTATAAAGATACTATATTTCTAAGCATAAGACCCCTTCTGGAATAGTCGATCAAGCAATAAAACTCTATCCAACAAGATAGTTAAGTGAACTATGTGACCAAAAAAAAAATTATGGGACAAGAATTCGACATTTGTGATACATCAAAATTATGCGGGACTCTACAAGATGAGTCCAATTTCATTTAAGGTTCTTGGAAACTACTTACCCTAAACTCAAGCTCACACTTATATAAAGTGTAATATATTTCCTTGAATAGGCATCTCTAAAATTTCATATATTCATGGAATATTCATAAAGTAATCAAGATGTGGGTGCACTCTTCTTCACAACCAAAATGTTTTAACAAGATCCATAAAATCCTTTCACGGAGATCAAATAAATTCTAAGGAGGTCCACATCATCTTTAGTTTGAGTGACACTAACATGCCTTGAATCACGAAGAAATCTTAAGAGAAAGGAATCAAGGGATAAACATATTTGTACTCACAATCTTTATGAATAAAGTCATTCTTTTTTATTTATTATGTGATTGCAATATAATTTTTGTATTTGAGAAAAAATATTGCAAATAAATTGGCACGCCCAGTGTGACCCAATTTACCCTCTATCTCTTCTCTCACAAATCAAATGAGAATCTGAAGCCACAAACCGTAAAGATTGAAACTCCATTTTTGTGGGTATTTCAAGTCCCGTCTTTGAGTTTATCAAGTTTACACTCCCACAGGCCTTGAAGTAGAGGGCATTTATAGACACCAAAATTTTGTGGAACTCTATGAGATGAGATACTTCCTCAATAAAAGTATGACAATTTGTAAAGTCTCTATTAGTGGGAACATCCTCCCTAACGAGCTCAACACGCTTTCTAGCTTTGGACAAGTTTAAATTGGGTTTCAATATCATAGTTGTCAATGTACGCAAATCATACTCATTCAAATTACCAAAATTCTAGTATTAAATGTCTCAACATTTAATAGGTCGCCCAAATACTTTAATGTAGAAAAAGGATTATTAGTTTTCTTTTATGTCCTATATTTTTTACATAGGCTATAAATCAGTGCGGTCCAAGCCTACTGACACTTTGCATTAGGTATCTGGACAATAATAACTTGAACTCATACAAGTGAAGACTAACCTAAGTAATCAAGAGGGCTCAATTGAACAGATATGGGGGTTTCTTCAAACTCACAAAGAAGCCTAAACATCAAATGTTCATTCAAAAACCAACTCCTAAAATAAACCCTAGTTTCTACTATTTATAATAATAGATAAACTAACCTAAGCTAGTTACAATAATACCCTTGAGCTAAAACCAAGGAAAGTCTAGCCTATTAATTAATTAAAACTTAGTCATCATATATATATGAACAATGCCTATTATACTGTTTGAGGTCATTCTCATAATATTAAGTCAAACTTCAACAAATCTTGTGTGTGCATCTCCAAGCTTTTGGGATATAAATATTACATAGAAGGTATGAGATGACCCCAAAGGCACTTGATTTATCTTTATTCTCGTCTGATTAATTAATTTCTACAAAAGATCTATCAGATTACGGAGTGAATAATTTGATCAATGAATATTCATTTTTTTTCTTCAATGTCAAGCGAATTCTCACCAATTAATCAACTCCGATCGAACTAATCAAACCCCAAAACAAATTATAAATTTTAGTTAGGGTTCAAGGAGACAAAATTTGTTTGCAATAAATCTTATATATGGAAAATAGACTCCGACCACAAAATAAATATGATGAAACAAGAATATTTTAATAATTAATAGTTTGGGTACAGTTATGTCCCTTTCTTGATTCTTTTGTAGGATAATTTGCACCTTAAATGAATTTTATTTGATATCCATGTAAAGAGGTTTTGGTGGATTTCTTTTTTTTTTTGAAGAATTTGGTTATCAAGAACATTCCACCCACATCTTGATATCTTTGTAAATACTTCATGAATTTATGAAATTTTCAAGATCCCTCTCTAAGGGATATATTACCCTTTATATAGTGTAAGCTAGGAGTAGTTTTCAAGAATCCTAACTGAAATTTGGTTCAACTGGTAGAGTGCCACACAATTTTGATATCTACGAATGTCGAGTTCTTGTCTCATGAAGAAACTGATTTATTTTTAAAAAAACTGTTATGGTCACATAGTTCACTAAACTCTCTTGTTGGCTGGAATTTTATTGTTTGAGGTGTAATCAACGGTTCCAGAAGGGGTCTTATGTTTATAAATGTATTAGTATCTTTGTTGGAGCTAGAATCAACAAAGATCGCACAAACAACGAACCCAACAACATCTCCAAGCACATTTGGGAAGTAGTTTCAGCCTCCCATACAAATATGGACACAAGATCCAATTTCTCAAAAATCCTCAACAGCGCAACATAGCTGCTTTTGTATATTTGGCGATGCATGAAGAAGGTGCTTGTTCAGGCCAGCCTTACCTGCAAATTGAGCATATCATTCATTGTTTAAAGAAGCAGACCTCAAACCAATAATTAGTCACGGAGTCAGTTCAAATATTTGAAATAGAGATGTGTTGTAACAACAGAATCTAGAACTACATCTCCAAGAAACTCCAAACGTTAACGTCATAGTGGAATCTCAAGTAGCATGTATAATCCTTGAGTTAGAGCTTCAACAAGCACTGAAGGATAATTGAACTTGTAATGTAGCAGGGATTCAAAGTACCAGACATTAACTAGTTTCTCAAAATTCATAGGGAAGTGTCTTGGCATAGGTGCATCGACAAAATCACTATGCAACCAAAGCCATTTCATAAATGGTAATGCCGCTACTTCCCCACACAAGTTGAGGTAGGCACCTATTAGTGCCTCAACCACATCAACTACTTCATATTGTTTCTAATCATTTGCTTTAGCCTACTATACATTTTTATTGAAAGCAACATGAAATCTTAATCAAAGTTGTGAACTTGAGAATTATCATCAGGAATGATTCACGTTTTAAGATTGAATGGTTCATTATGGATGAATTTTAATATTTTACGAGCACATCCAAACTTGCACAGTGTAACATTGGAAATGATTTTATTTTTCTTAATTTTGAGAAAACCCTCGTGATGACTTTCATAAGATTTAAATAGTTGTATACTAACATCACATTCAAGAAAAGGGTCTCCAAGTTACCCAAGTTATTCCAAATGTAACTTCTAGAGGCATTTCTTTATTGTCTTTACTTCCAAAACCTTAGCAGTTGGGATACAAAGTTTTTGCTTGTAGTGATCCAAAAGCTTTCTTTTTAAGTTTATTCGGCGTGACTGATTCCCCTATCAAGTCTAAAGGTTGTAGCACGTCAGATAGGTATTGCCAAATATTGTAGACCTCGAGAATCTTATGAATCCTAAGGTATACACGTATGGCAGTGAATTTGTTATACTTCACCCGAACAGATTCACTGCCATACATGTATAACTTAGATTCATAAGATTCTCTAGGTCAAAAATCTTTCACCAATAACTATCTGCCATGCTAGAACCTTTAGACTTTATAGGGTAAGCCATCAGAATAAACTTGAGAAGAATTCTTTTTTATCACTGCAAACTAAAACTTTTTATCCCAACTTCTAAGGTTTTGGAAGTGATGACAATAAACAAAATCCCTCCAAAAGTTTCATTTGAAATCACTTAGGTAACTTTGAGACTCTTTTCTCAAATATGCTATCAATATACAACTGTTTAAGACTTATGAAAATCATCATGAGGGTCTTTTCAACATTAAGAAATATAAAATAATTTTCAGTGTTGCATTGTTCAAGCTTGGATGTGCTCGTAAATTTATGAGATGTATCTGTAATGAACCATTCAATCATAAAATGGGGCTCATTCCTAGGGATAATTCTCAAGTTCAAAACTTTGGCAAAGAGTTTGCCTTCGGTAAAAATGTGTATATAGTAAGGTAAAGTAGGAGATTAGAAGCAAGAGAGTAGCTAATGTTGTTGAGGCACTAATAAGTGCCTACCTCAACTCAGGCGGGGAAGTAGCGACTTTTTCATTTATAAATTGGATCAGGATGAACATTGATTTTATTGATGCACCTATGCTAAGGCACTTCCTCATGAATGTTGAGAAGCTAGTCATTGTACGGTACTTGGAAATCACTGCTACATTACAAGTTTTATGACCCTTCGTTGCTTGTTAAAGTGCTAACTCACAGATCTTACATGCTACCTGAGATACCAAGATGCTATTAGCACTTGGAATTTCTTGGAGATATAGTGCAAGGTTATGTTGTTACAACACATCTCTATTTCAAATATTCAAGACTGAATCCAAGACTAATTACTTATTTGAGGTTTACTTTTGTAAATAATGAATGTTATCCTCAAATTATAGACAAGGCTAGCCTGCATAAGCACATTGTTCTTGCCTTGCCAGATCTGCAAAGGCAGATATGTTGTATTGTTGAGGATTTTTAGAAATTGGATCTTGTGTCCACATTTGGATGGGAGAGTGGAACTACTTTCCCAAAGGTGCTTGGAGATGATTTTGAGACCCTTTCTAGAGAGCGATCTTTGTTGATACTAGCTTCGACAAAGATACTACATTTCTAACCATAAGACCTCTTATGGAATAGTTGATTAGACCTCAACCAATAAAACTCTATCCAGGAAGACTCTTAAGTGAACTATGTGACCCAAAAAAATTCATGGGACAAGAACTTGACATTTGAGACATAAAATTTTGTGGGACTCTACAAGATGAGTCCAATTTCATTTAGGATTTTTGGAGACTACTTACCCTAAACTCTAGCTCACACTTATATAACACTTATATAAAGTGTAATATATTTCTTTGAATAGGCATCACTAAATTTTCATATATTCATGAAATATTCATGAAGTGATCAAGATATGGGCGCACTCTTCTTGACAACCAAATACTTTAACAAGATCTGTAAAATCCTTTCACGAAGATCAAATAAATCCTAAGAAGGTCCACATCATCCTAGTTTGAGTGACACTAATAGCCTTTGAATCATGGAGAAATCTTATGAGAGGGGAATCAAGGGATAAATATATTTGTACTCATAGTCTTTATGAATAAACTCATTCTTTTTTATTTATTCTGTGATTGCAATATTTTTTTTGTATTTGGAAAAAAATAGTGCAAATAAATTTGCACGCCTAGTGTGTCCTAATTTACTCTTCATCTCCTCTCTCACAAATAAAATGCAAATATGAAGCCACAAACCGCAAAAATTGAAACTCCATTTTTATGGGTACTTCAAGTATCATCTTTGAGTTTATCAAGTTTACACTCTGACAAGCGTTGAAGTAGTGGGAATTTATAGATATCAAAATTTTGTGGAACTCTATGAGATAGGTCACTTCCTCAAGAAAAGGGTGACAACTTGTAAATTCACGATTAGTGGGAACATCCTCCCGAACGAGCTTAACACACTTGTAGCTTAGGAAAGGCTTAAATTGTGTTTCAATATCATTACTGTCAATGTACACAAAGCATTCTCATTCAAATTACCAAAATTCTAGTATTAAATGTCTCAACATTTAATAGGTTGCCTAAATACGTAAATATAGAAAAAAAGATTATTATTATTATTATTAATAGAAGAACAAGTTTTCTTTTTTGTCCTATATTTTACATAGGCTATGTGTCACGAACTTAGAGTCTCTCTAATGTTCCGTGCGACACCTGGCAACTTACTCACGAATCTTTCACAGTCTTGTAAGCTCAAGTAAGCCTTTTCAAACTAAGATTGCTAAGAGAATGCAAGAAAGACTGGGAATGATTTGGAAGAAGGCTTTGTACTACTTTGTGGAATGCTTTACACTTGGTTGGATCAGTTTGCAAATAAGAGGCCCTCTATTTATACTACCTCCTAAGGACCTAAGTGTAAATACTATTTACTTTACAAGTTCTTACAATATTTACACTTTAGTTCTATTCTAGAATTCTCTACAAGTTTTGGGGAATTTTAAAGACTTCTTGAAAATATTTAGGGAGTTCTAAAGGGTTCTACAAACCTCTCCACAACTCTAGATTCTTCTCCCTTATCTCGATGCCAAATTTGAACAGTGAAGTGGCGGGACATGACACTCTCCCCCACTTGTTGATGCAATGAGTGTGGCACATTGCTGCAAGAACTCCCGAATTCAGTCCTTAAACTACCATAAATCTTCATATCTCTCTCATGTGACCTCCTTCGAATATTGTACCTTCCAATGAACAAGGAAGATGGCACTTACTTGGGGTCCTCGCTTTCTTCTTGCTTGATAGTCTATGATAGACTCGATTTTTTGATCATGCGAGGCGGTGATAGTTATAGTTGCCCATTTTGACTAGTTCTGGTTGGGATCATCTTTGTCCTCATGGTATGACTTGAAGACGCTCGCATGAAAGACTAGATGGATCTTGAAGTGTGGAGGTAACTCCACTTTGTAGGAGATCTTGCCTACCTTAGCAATGATCTTGAACGGGACCTCATATTTTCGCAATAAGTTCTGATGTACAACCCTTAGTGCTTTAAACTATCTTGGGTTGAACTTTACCAAGACCATGTATCCTACTTGGTAATCCGTGGGACGTTGATTGCAGTCAGCAAATTTCTTCATCATTTTGGTTGCCTTGTCTAAGTCGGACTTGGTAGTGTTGAGTTGTTATTCCCATCCTTTGGAAAAATGGTAGGGTCCCAAACTCTTTCCATGAAAAGCTGCAGGTAACAAATGTGGAGTTTAGGGTTGTTGGCTAGTCGCCAACTCAAATGGTGTGTGCCCGGTGGACTCACTCCTTTGCAAATTGTAAGAAAATTTCTCTATGTCTAGGAGTCTGCCCAATCTTTCGAGTCCGCACTTACGTAGTTCCTTAGATAGCACTCTAGTAGGGAATTAACGTGCTCGGCTTACCCATCTGTTTGTGGGTGGAAACTTGTGGAGAAGTGAAGCTCCGTGTCAAGTATCTCAAACAACTCCCACTAAATGTTCCCGGTTAAGCGACATTCTTGATCACTAATGATATGTCTTTGCATCCCTCAATACTTATCCATATTTTTGAAAAATAGCATGACTGCCTCCTTAGTGATGCAACTGACTGTGGCGAGCATGAAAGTAGCATATTTTGAAAATATGTCCACCACGACCATTATCGTTTCATACCCATCGAACTTGGGTAAGGAAGTGATGAAGTCCATGGTCACGCTCTCCCATGGGCGTTCTGTTACATGTAGTGGCTCAAGTATCCCTCCCGGTTGCCTCTGCTCCACCTTGTCCTGTTGACACACCAGACATGTCTATACGTAGCATTTTATGTTGTCCCATATGTGTGGCCACTAATAGATTGCCTCAATCAACGCCCTCATTCGTCGCTTCCTTGGATGCACAGCCACAGTGCGCCATGGCTCTCTTTGCTGATGTGCCGCCTAATAGACCCAAAATTGGGCACATAGACCCTTTGACCGGTAGTGACTAGGAGATGGTCTTCCACCCAAAAACGTCTTGTCTTGCCTTGGGCGGCCAACTGCATGAGCTTATTTGCTTTTGGATCATATTGCATGCCATCCTTGATATCATCCTAGATGTCACAATGAGTTGTAGTGATGGAAGTGAGCTTAGCCTTCCTACTTAGCACGTCGACCACTACATTGCCCCTTCCCGACTTATACTGTAAGACGTAGTCAAACTCGGCTAGGAAGTCTTGCCACCTAGATTACTTTAGGGTGATCTTCTTTTGTTATCGGAATTAGTTAGTGGCCTCATTATTGGTCTTAACCACGAACTTGGAGCCTAATAAGTAGTGTCTCCATGTGCATAGGCAATGTAAGATGATTGTCATCTCTTTCTCCTGCACCGTGTAGCGTCGTTCGGTTTCATTCAATTTGCGGCTCTAAAATGTTATTAGGTGTCTATCTTGCATCAATACTCCCTCAATGGTGAAATCTGAAGCATCTGTATGTACCTCGAAGTTCTTTCAGAAGTCAGGCAGCGTCAAGACCGACTCTTCGATCACAATAGCAGTGAGGTTTTTGAGAACCCTTTGGTACTCCTCACTCCAAACCCACGACTTATTCTTCTACAATAACTCAGTCAACGGAGCGGCCTTAGCGGAGTAGTCACTTATGAATCTGTGATAATAGTTCGCAAGTCCAAGGAAAGATCTCAACTTGATCACTTTTGTGGGTTCCTCCCACTATTTTATCACACGTATCTTCGTTTCGTCCATCCGCAGTTCGCCTTGGCTAATTATTTTCCCCAAGAAGTGTACCTCGTGCTGGGCGAACTCGTATTTCTCCTACTTGATATAGAATTGGTTATCCCATGAGACTTGGAAAACCTTCTTCAAGTTCTCTACGTGCTCCTCCAAGGTGTTACTATAGATGACGATATCATCTAAGTATACTACCACAAACCGATCCAAGTAGAGAATAAAGACTTTGTTCATCAACGTGCAAAAGGTGGTGGGTGCGTTGGTTAAGCCGAAGGGCATCACCAACCACTCGTATGCTCTAAATCTCAACACGCACACCATTTTTTGCTCATCCACTTCCGCAACGCAAAGCTGGTAGTAACCTTTACTAAGATCTACCTTGGTGAAATACTTGGCCTGTCCAAGTCTATCAAATTGGCAATAAGCGGGATATGGTACTTATTTTTTATGGTTACCTTATTAAGAGCCCGGTAGTCGATGCATAGTCTCTATGACGCATCTTTCTTCTTTTGAAACAAGACTGGTGCGCTATAAGGTGCTTTCGACGGGCAAATGTGACCTGCCTCAAGGAGCTCCTTCAACTGCTTCCTTAACTCTTCTAACTCGGGTGGAGCCATGCGATAGGGTGCATACACGGGTGGATTGGTTCTAACCTCCAACTCGATCTTGTGATCTACCTTGGGCCTATGAGGTAAATTCTTTGGCATCTCATACGGCATCACATCTTTATTCTCTTTAAGAACCTTCTTAATAGCCGGTGGCAATTCCTCCTTAGCACCATTGTCTTCTCCCAAACTTGAAATGGTGGCTATGAACGTCGGGTCTCCTTTTTTAAGGTCCTTCACGATCCGCATAACCGATAATTGGGCATGTTCTTCCTTCTTTCGCACATTAACTACAGGTACCATGCATGAACCTTCTCGCTCTATGACCATGAGTCGTTGGAAGTAGGGATTGATCATCGTATGACACTTTTAGAAGAATTCTTGCCCAAGACTAATATCAAATATATCTAAAGAAGCTACCATAAATTTAGTCTTACCTTGCCACTTACCCAANAACTGCTTCCTTAGCTCTTCTAACTCGGGTGGAGCCATGCGATAGGGTGCATACACGGGTGGATTGGTTCTAACCTCCAACTCAATCTTGTGATCTACCTTGGGCCTATGAGGTAAATTCTTTGGCATCTCATACGGCATCACATCTTTATTCTCTTTAAGAACCTTCTTAATAGCCGGTGGCAATTCCTCCTTGGCACCATTGTCTTCTCCCAAACTTGAAATGGTGGCTATGAACGTCAGGTCTCCTTTTTTAAGGTCCTTCACGATCCGCATAACCAATAATTGGGCATGTTCTTTCTTCTTTCGCACATTAACTACAGGTACCATGCATGAACCTTCTCGCTCTATGACCATGAGTCGTTGGAAGTAGGGATTGATCATCGTATGACACTTTTAGAAGAATTCTTGCCCAAGACTAATATCAAATATATCTAAAGAAGCTACCATAAATTTAGTCTTACCTTGCCACTTACCCAACGTGATGTTTACTCCTTGGGCAACTCCACACATGGGAGTTGGGTGTGCATTGACCATCTTGAGGTGGGTGTATTTTGGATTGTAACTTAGCCGCAACCTTATTGTCACGTCTTGGTCGTAATGTTGGCTTCTGAACTGGAGTCTACCATGGCACGAGTTGGTCATCCATTAATGGAGATGTCTACATATTGCATGTTATTGTCTTCCGGCTTCTCCGTCTACTTGGCAATAGTCCTCCATACCCCGACCATGGCTAGTTGTGTCGTGCCCGCATCCTGCCCTTTTTCTTGTGTGTCCTTCTCCTTACACCTGTAGGATAGCACCAAGGTTCTTCATTTCTGG
Source organism: Solanum stenotomum (assembly GCF_019186545.1). NCBI lineage: Eukaryota > Viridiplantae > Streptophyta > Magnoliopsida > Solanales > Solanaceae > Solanum > Solanum stenotomum. The sequence goes on along the minus strand of NC_064282.1, from coordinate 70,345,381 downwards.
GGACCTGGCATAAACATACAGTCCACCACATATGTAGCAACCATCTCCTTTTGTAGTCTACACCTTCCTCTCTGTGTAGCTCTGGTGCCCGAACTGCTTGTCGTTCGACTTGTAGGAGTCGTGTTATTTAGACTATGCCTGTTGTTCCTTACCTAGGACACGATCTCCCCTACCTTTAGCATGACTATTCCTCGCGTCCTTCACCTTTGCCTTATCATGCATGTCATACTTGAAGTCAGTCTAGGTTCGGCTTATGTGATGGCCTTATCTATGGTCCTAACCTGCCATCATTCCAACTTCATCTTAGCCCAATTTTCAATTCATCCATGAAGTGGAACAACATTTCTTCGTTCGTCAAGTTAGGAATTTGAACCTTGAGAGCAATGAATTCCTTCACGTACGCCCAAATGCTGCTTGTTTTCTTCAATTCCATGAACTTCCGTTTGGCCTCATAGATGGCGTTTTAGGGAAGAAGGCCTTCTATAACTCTTCTCGAAATTATGCCCAAGTGTTGATGGTGCACAACCCATTCCCTATCTCAATTTTCTTGTGCCTCTACCATAGCATGGCCATCTCCGAAACATACAACACGACAATGTTGATCTTGTTTTCGTTGCTCTTTACCCGACTACACTTAAAGTAATTCTCCATGTGCCATAAGAAGTTCTCCACCTCTTAGGCATCACGGACGCCTTTGAACATATGTGGCTTGGGAGCCTCGACCCTGGCTTCCCTATCTCGGTCGGATGACATAGATCCTTCAGCTTAAATGCCCTCCTTGAGTGCTTTCTTCTCAGATCGCATGGCTTTAATCATACTTAGCGCATTAATGATCCAATACTCCAAGAAAGTGATGGCCTCCTTCAGCTCAAACTTGGCACGTTGGCGGCCCTCCAACTCCTTGCGGATGTTGTTGTTTTCCTCAAGGGTGAAGTCCTCTAGAGTCTTGAACTTTCCATCAACCTCATTCAAACGTCGGCCTAATATCTCCACAGCCTGCCTCACCATTTCAACCCTTGCGATCCATTCCTCTCGGTGGTGTCGTCAATGGCCTCGTTACCATTCTCATTGTCACTTACTTCAATGGTCAAAGGTGGGTGACATGTTAGCGCCTCGCTTGGTGTAGGGTCGAGTAACATTTCCTTACTACTCTTGTGGTGCTTCTTTCCTTTGCAGATCTTCCTTCCACCATCCAGCCTAATGTTGGTGGTGCTAGTAATATTTACATCTCCTTCGTTGGTCATTCCCTTAGTACAAACCTTTGCTCTGATACCACGCTGTCGGAGACTTAGAGTCCCACTAATGTTTTGTGCAGCACCTGACAACTTACTCATGAATCTTTCACGGTCTTGTAAGCTCAAGTAAGACTTTTCAAACTAAGGCCGCTAAGAGAATGCAAGAAAGACTTGAAAAGCTTTGGAAGAAGGCTTTGTATTAATTTGTCGAATGCTTTACACTTGGTTGGACCATTTTGCCAATGAGAGGCCCTCTAGTTATATTATCTCCTAAGGGCCTAAGTGTAAATATTATTTACTTTACAATTCCCTACAATATTTACACTATAGTCCTATTCTAGAATTTTCTACAAGTTCTAGGGAATTCGAAAGCCTTCTTGAAAATATCTAAGGAGTTCTAGAGTGTTCTACTAAACTCTCCACAACTTTGGATTTTCTCCCTTATCTTGATGCCGAATATGAACAGTGAAGTGGCGGGACATGACATTATGGATCATTGCGGTCCAAGCCAATCACACTTTGCATTAGGTCTCTAGACAATAATAACTCCTGCAACGCACAATGCTAACAAGTTTCCTCTTATGTCCTATATTTTTACATAAGCTATGGATGACTATGGTCCAAGCCAAGTGACACTTTCCATTAGGTATCTGGACAATAATAACTCATGGACACCCACTATAACACCCAATGCTAAGTAATCCATTATTAAAGTAAGCAAAATTTAAGTGAATATCGAAGCTAGCATTATATTGATCATACTAGTATAAAAGGTTTACATCATAAGGCATTATGTGAAGGTTATGATAAAGACATTTGCCAAAAAAAAATTGATATAAACAACAAGTACGTGTCAATTCTAAGCTAGTTGGGGTCAATTCTCTTGGTTTTTTGGATCAGGGCGTGAAGGAATGGATATATAGGTGACATGTATAAGTTATACTTCCAATCCCCACACTACGGTAACCTAATAATTGAATTATGAAGACATAAAGAACTTCAGAGATTGGAGGTGCACCAAAATTTACTTAATACCTACCTAGAATAGTAGGGTTCATGGAACATAATAAAAAGGCAATTCAATATATTCTTCACTAGAGGAAAATTCCTTTTGCATCAGAAATATAATTTTTTTAGCATACAATCAAAACATTACCTGGTCGACAAGGAAGTGAGTTGAGAACCATGAGGTATCAAGTACAATTTTCAGTGGTGGAAAAAATCTAGGTGATTTCTTCTGTTTATGCCTTGAAGGATAGACTTACCTAGTACCACGATCAAGCAAGCAAGATATATGGTTTAGAAATAGAAAGGAAGAGGGAGAGATACTTGATGTAATTCTATATGCAAGAACAATAAAGTGAACCACAATAAAGCAAACAAAATATACTATTAAGAAACACAAAGAAAGACGGAGAGATTTAGAAGAAAAAAAGGACGATCTATCAACTAAAACGCATTTAATTACTAGAGTAAAATATAAAGGTGAAAAGAAATTGAACTCATAAAAGTGAAGACTTGCCCAAATAATCAAAAGGGTTCAATTGGACAGATGTGAGGGTTTCCCCAAATTCACAAAGTAGCCTAAACATCAAATGTTCATTCAAAAACCAACCCCTAAAACAAACCCTAGTTTCTGCTATTTATAATAGTAGATAAACTAACCTAAGCTAGTTAAAATAATACCCTTGAGCTAAAACGAAGGAAAGTCTAGCCTATTAATTATTTAATATGTAGTCACCTCTTGCATAAATTTTCATTTTAGTATATTTTAAATCTTCCATGCTTCTTTCATTAATCTTCTAAGGTATCCAAATTACTTCGAATCGACTTGATGGTCTTCATATCCATGATGACTAATCCATATCACATCATGATATGTATAGAACACCACTACATGAATATAATCTTAAATAATTTAAGTTTCAATCTCAAATCAATAAATATATATTAGTAATGTGTAATGACTACATGTGTGATTTGGAATAAAGTAATTAACATCTTCTAGGTAAGAAACTGAAGAGTTTCCTTTGATTCTCCCCATAAATGACTTTTCCCTTTTAGCCAATTTTTAAACTCAAAAGAAAATTTCGAAATTCTAGAACAATTTTTTCCAACAAAACTCAAAAGAAAATTTCAAAATTCTAGAATAATTTTTTCCAACAAAAAATTCTTTCACATGGATAAACAACAAAGAGTTAGAACAGTGATCAATAAAAGAAGGGAAAAGATAGGAGTTACATTACCTTGGTTGAGTGACACATGTTGTATGAGAAGAAGAGAGATGAGAACGTTGGAATAGGGATCTGGTACAGCCCATAAGAGAAGAAAGAGTAGAGTAACATTCAGCCGTGAGCAAGGAGGCAACATAGTAAGAAGAAATGAAAGTCATCTCAAGAGGAAGTTGAAGTTAGCTTTTATAGATAGGGTTAATGAAAGTGGGCTTTACCCTAATCAGATTAGAAATAGGTTGTTCTGATTGTTTTATTTTGGGCTTGGGCCAAAACTTTATTTTCATTTTTTGATAATTAATAAAATGGCCTATACGACCAAAAACAATTCTTAAAAAAAGGGTTTTCAGGGTAATTTAGGAAGTATTGGAATATAAAATATGGTAAAGAAATGTCAATCATGTAATATTTTCAAAACAGTTAAAATATGAAATTGCCAAGATTTTCGTGAGTTCCTCATATAGAAAATACCTTCATCCCCCTTCACAACTACTTACATTCGGATTGTGTAGGAATATAAGAAATCAAAATTCCATCTATTGTAGATAATGATACTATGAGAGATTTATTGATAACCAAAGATAAAGTAATCCTAAAGAGTTTTCTAGCTCCTCCAAAAATTTGAGAACAATATGAATTGAATTTGTTGATTCTCTCAATGAAGTCACAATATGCACAATGACCAAGGATGATCTACTCTTTAGATATCAAACTCTAATACACCGTAATCAAGAAAATGTAAAGAAATTATGTCCCCCTAACCATTAGGTTTATATAGTAGAGGAATATGGTAAACATTGAAACCATGCTCATGTTCAAGTACTTGTGTCACAGACATAAAGGTAGAAAATCCTACCTTTGGTTTGAATCGCCTTGCAAGAAGAATGTGCAAACAAGTAAAAGTAGATGAGGACAATAGATCGATGTCAGGTCTCCAACTTGTCAACTATACCTTCAACCTTTTTTTGTAGCTACGAAAAGGAATTACGCGCATCAAATTAGGAGGGCACAATATTATCATCTCGAGAAAAATGGTCCATATTCTCTTTCATCATTAGCTAAAGGGAATATGAAGAATTCTTACCTTAACTACACTTCCATCTTCAATATTGGCGTATCTTACTTTCTATAAGCAAGAATATTTAAGTAAGAAAATTGTATTGCAAGTGAAGGGAAGTGAGTCTTTAATAGAGATGAAGTAAATTTCAAAGAATTTACTATTTTGTATGGTCATAGTGATTTCACAATATCGTTACAACAATAAATATTGAAAAGTGCAAAGAAATATAGGTGAGATGCTTCCTCATAAATATACGAACAACATATTGGGATAACTCAAAAAATAAAAACATTTCAATTAATTGAGGACAAAGAATGGGGGCAAAAAGGAAGAATTCCTAGATTAGCACAATGGAATATAGGAATGGTAATTAAGAGTTCTTTAAGTTACAACCTTACTAGAAAGGTCAAGAAAGAGAAATGTTAACTAACCTTAAAAATACATTTAAGAAAATATTAATGGATAAACTAGCATTCCAAATTGCTATTGTAGTGTCCTTCACGACTTTCTTTCTCATAGCTACCACTTCTACAAGTTCATCACTCGTTATCCCATAATTGGTTAATTCATCACAAAGTTGCTTAGCTAAAATGCCAAACTTCACGGTGTTTAACCCTTTCGAAAAGAGAGATTTCAACCCGTAGAACCAAGCTATTCATGATTAGTAAAGTAAAAACATACCATTGAAATGGGCTGGAAAAGTTCTACACACACATTAATATATCGTTGAGTTTTTAAGAGCATAGTTTTAGTTTAATAGCAAGAGAATGATGAAATTACAAAGTATAAATGGACAGAGCTCAACAATACTAGTAGGGAGTGTATCAGTTCCACTTCCTTCAGAACTATCCCAAATATATCAAGAGATAAATCAAACAATATGATATTGTCGTTAATGCTGAAAATATTATGGTGATTCATCCAGGTTTGTGGACAAATTTTTGACTATAACCATGACTTTTTGTAAGGCAATTTGTCAAGGTTTACGATCAATTTTTTTAACATCACCATAACTTGATGTTAATGAAGTCTTGCCCAATATCAATTTTTAGTAGTGAAAAACGTATTCATCTTACAGTTGAATCTAGGAGGTAGGATGTACACATATCTTATCCCTATCTTTGCGGGATAAAGATTTTTTTTCTAATTGATCCACAATTCAAAAGATGGGTTTATTCAGACCTCTTTGGAAGTTGGTTTTTCTAGTAGTGAACATTCGGTATAATCTCACAAGTGAATTTGAGGAGGGTAAGAATTAAGATGTACACATATTTTAGCCATATCTTTGTGTGATAAAAATATTATTTCTAATAGACCCACGATTCAAAAAAAAAGTTCATAACATGGTTGTAAGGAAAAAAATATGACAATAAAATAGCAATAGAGAAAACAAATTTAGGTTTATGCGTAGATATTCTTCAACTGATTAGATAGTATAGTTTTTGTTAAAAACAATAATTAAAAAAAATTACAGGATAATATATATTAATATGGGAAGGTCAAGTAGTTTTGTTGGTAAAATTACAAAATTACAATTGAAAATAAAATAAAGAAAATTAATTTCCAGGTTGCGACATGAATATATATCTTGCTCTTTTTAAGGAGATTTAAGCCCATGGCAACAAGTCTTTTCACCAGTTCAACAATAATCTTCTTAACTTGTCCTCTCCGGACAACATACCTCAATCTCAAAGTACAAGTCAACAAATACGAGACAAAAATTGAATCCAAAGCTTCATAAAAAGAACATCTCCCTTCAACTAATAAGAACTTTTTTTTACTCACTTTTATGCACTCTATATTTTCTTATACACCGAAAAAAGTAAGATCATCATTATTTGTAGTGGAGACATTCTTTCTTGCCATGAATAGGAAGATTATGGAGTAGTAAATTGGATAGACAAATGACCTAGAGGTTACATGAGTTTCAAGACATAAAAATATATAATAATGAGTGAAATAGTAGAGTTCAATGAGAAGTTATTGCCAATATGGCTGACCACATTCAGTCACTAAATAAATGGCAATTACTCCAACGTTGTGCTAACAAAGTAAAACCATCACTATTTATAGGGGAGACATTCTTCCTTGCAATGAATAAGAAGATTATGGGGTAGTAAATTTTGTAGATAATTAATGACCTAGAGTTTACATGAGTTAGAAGACATAGAAAGATAGAATAATGAGTGAAATAATGGAGTTTCAATGAGAAGTTGTGGCCAATATGGCTGACCATGTTCAATCACTAAACAAAAGGCAATTACTCTCAAAGTTCATCACTATTTATAGGAGAGAAATTTTTCCTTACAATGAATAGGAAGATTATGTGATAGTAAATTTGGTAGATAAATGACCTAGAGGTTACATGAATCACAAAACATAAAAAAGATAAAATAATGGAGTTTCAATGAGAAGTTATGGCCATGGCTGACCACGTTCAGTTACTAAACAAAAGATAATTATTCTCAATGTTCTGCTAAAAGAGAGACCATAACTATTTATAGGGGAGAAATTCTTCCTTGCAATAAAAAAGAAGATTGTGGGGTATTAAATTGGGTAGATAAATGGCCTAAAGGTTACATAAATTACAAAAGGGATAAGGCACAAGTACATGGCAGGGAGACTGTGCACACTCACTTGTAGACAAGTGATGAGTGCACAAATAGGACACATGTCATTTATTGATTAGTAATTTTATAATTAGTTAGTACACATATTTATTGATTATAAAACTTATATACATTTAATTTTTTTTTATTTTTTTTATAAAATATTTATTTTAATTTCTCTCTCACTTTAAATTTTAAAAAATTAATTTGTTACCTTTTCACTTTCAATTTTTTTAAAAAAAGAATTATGTATGTTTTTTAAAAATAAAAAATTTAAAAGTGTCCTTTAATTTTAACATTTTATTTTTTGATGTTTTATTTGGTTTTCTTCACTTATTTTGATATCAGTTCAAAATTAAGTTATTTTAAATACAAGACATTTGGAATTAAATTTGAAATCAAATCAAAATGACATACAAAGAAAATAAAATCAATAGAAAAACAATGAATGAAGGTAAAAATTAGAAGTTTCGGTACAAGGTAAAAAAGGTGTATTTACTTAATTTAAACACAAGATAAAGAAAATAAGAATATGTTTTAATAATTTTTTTAAAAAAAATAAAAAAATATATTTACACATGTGGAAGGCGAGTGTGTACAAACACAACTTAATTGGGTGGTTGAACATGCCACGTCAGCACAAAAGGTGCACAAAAATATGAAAAAAATGAGTNGGGGGGGGGGGGGGGGGGTAATAGAAGGACCCTAGTTAAGTTTAGGTGTGTTTCTGAGATTTTGATCATATTCTAAGGGGTACTTGTGCTTTATCCCATTACAAAACATAAAAAGATAAAATAATGAGTGATATAATAGAGTTTCAATGAGAAGTTATGGCCATGACTGAACAAGTTCAGTCACTAAATAAAAGACAATTACTCCCAACGTTCTACTAACGTTTTCCTAGGAAGAGTGGGCAATAGAGGATGATAGGATAGGAGACAATTTAAAAATAAAATAATATTAAAATGCTCAAATATACTAACAATTTTATGAATATTTTTTTTCCTGAAAAAAAAAACAAAAGACGTTGATGCAAATCACATACCAAACAATTGTTCACATCATCAACTGAATTTTTGTTGTTCAAACCATAAAATCTTGAGAAAAAAAGGCACATGATAAGGTTAGGCGATTAATTATAGTCTCCAATCTACATTGATAATAAACTATGAAATATTACCAGAACTACAAAACAAAAGAAATTTAATACACCTAAAAAACATCTATAAATTTGACCACCTTCCAGTAAGCTTCACTCATTATTTCCAAAATATTCTTATTTTTTCTTTGTCATTCTTCTTTGTTTCCCTTTGCAATCATTATCCTGATCGTTCTTGAGCTTTGTTATGTGCATAATATGCCCTGCTCTCCAATTTTTGTTTGGCCAACATTGGTTTGCCTGCTGCTGCTAATCCACACACAATTTCGCAATATAATTAGGGTTTCTCACAATAATGGCTCTGAGTTTAGGCGCGACAAAATATTGAAGAATTTCATTCGGGTAATAAACAATGACGTTGCTGAAAATCAATAAAATATCTTTAAAGAAATTGGCATTTTCCAAGTTCGAAAAACCTATCTTGTTCTAACATGTTTTGAAAAATGTAGAAATCCATATGCTGCTTAATTTGTTTAGTATATTATATATCTTCTTGGATAAAATATAAATATTAGCACTAATAACGAATATACAATCCATGTTTTATGATCCTTATACTGTAAATTTTACCTCACAATAATGAGTTTAAAAAAGAAAAAAAAGACTTTTGGTATTAAACATGTCAGATACTCCTTTCTTTCCGATTTTATGTAACACCATTTTACTATCAATCTATTAAAAACATATGACATATGTCTATATTTGAAAATAATCAAGCTATACATTTTTTATTTTATCATTAGTGAGAAGCTTTATAGTCACCCAATTATTACAACGTATTTAAGACCACAAGTTTTAGAATTCTTTGTTCCATGTAGAGTCAACGTAAACATGTCTTTAAAGATAAAAAGATATGAGGTTCAAACTTCATCATGTTTCAATTAAGAAAATACTTTCTTTTAATAATAGATTAAAGAGGAAAGAACGTCACATGAAATTGAAGAAAGAAAGCATTCTTTTTAATTGTCTAAGTTTTAGTTTATAATTAAAGTATAAATATAAGTATAAGAAACCACAACATATATATAGATTAGCAATGTATTTACCTTTCTGAGAAGTTGAGATTCTAAAAGACAATAATGCTTGTGAGATCTCACCACATCAAGAATTTTTATGAAATCTTGATTAATATCATTAGGATTTATCATCTCTGTTTTTCTTCATTTAACTTTATTCTTTCTTCAGCTTCTTATTTGAAAAAAATTAGAATTTTTTTCCTACATAAACATAGCATAATTAAAGATAACAATAATCATATTACCTTTTTGCTATCAATTTATAATAAAACAATGTGGATATATAATTTCACTCTCATATTGCTATTAGTGAAAATTATAAACACTTGATAGAAATGAAAGATAAAATATGCATTCGAAGAGATATTATAAATAATCTTACAGACTCTTGGAGAAATAAAGATCGTAACATACAAAGAATTGCTAGTTGGAGAATCTTAGTAGCTATGTTGGTTGACTAGCTGAATTTTCAATTTATTGGTGAGGGTTTGACCCTACCTTGTAATCCCCTCCTCCATTTTCTCTTTCTCTAACTCCAATTTTATTTTTTAAAAATAAAGAAGAATTTTGAGTTTGGAAAGTCACCAAAAATAATATAAAGTTTTTTCTCTTGGGAGAATTAAGCAATTTGACTTATCAAAATTTATTTTTTCCTTTTTAGGTTTTTTTAAGTGTACCAAAAAAATAGATTTACAACATAAATTTGGACAATAAATGTAGCCAAAATTAATGAATAATTATTTGGGGCCAATTATCAAAGCTAACAATCAATTAGTGATTTTATAAGAAAAACAAGAATTAGCTAGGAAATTTGTTATTAAAAAATATATAGTTAATGGTATTGTTTAACAATTTTTCCCTAAATATTTTAACAATGGAGTTTTGATATTTAGTGATAGTGGTTTTTTTTTCTAGTAATAGTAAAATGGAATCAAGAACATTTTATTTGAAAAAAAAAATAAAAAAATTAGTGTATATTATACCAATTAGTGATACTTTATTTGTGCTCCAACACCTAAACTTTAGGAAACATAATATATCTTTAAATATATTTTGTTTTTATAAAAACCATCATATAAATGTGGATCAAACAAAACATTAGGAAAACTCATAATTCTTCAAACATCATAAGTAAAGAATAATTAAAAAGGAAAAAAATAGGGATTTATGAAAAAGATGGAGTATCCCTTAGTTTGACTTGCTCTGACCAATAATCTCAATAAGTCTTTGTAAGTTTATCTGTCATCAACATATGAATGCACTCACATCATCTTCTTCTTCAGTAATGTCTGATATAGACACTTAGAACGTCTTTTTAAACTTTCGTACTCGACCTGACATTCTACATACGAAAATTGAAGAATACATCGATGTCGATCAGGAATGAAATTTAAGAATTTGATAGCCATCATTTTCCAATTTTCTAATCCATGGTGTCGCACTGAACCTGCCAACACCATATCTTCTTTAATTTTCTCCACTTTTAAAGAAACGTTTTGTGTGATTTTAGTGGAACTAACACTTGGTGAATTATGATCCAATTTTTTTCTTCTTAAAATAGGCGTACCTTGCGTTAATGGGTGGTTATTAGATTTGTTAAAAACTTTATTTTAGTCAAATATAGGTTAAATGAATCAAGACCAGCTAATCCGAATGTGACAAAAAGAAATAAGTGCTTTTTTTTCATTGTCATCTTCTCATAAAAATTGTGATAATATAAATTGTATTTATTTTTCTTAAAATAACATATTTTTTTTACGATATTAGTGTTTTAAATTGTTCATTTTTTTTTCAAGTTGAATTTGAAAATTTTACTCACTTTCTTTTAAAAGAACTTTTCAATTTTATAAAATTGGAAATGAAGCAACGGTTTACAAAACACTATTGATGTCAGCTTCCCGCTCTAAGTCTGTAGAAATCTCTATTGATTTACCTGACTCACTACACTCATAGTAGGACTAGGAACAAACATATGCTGACAAGTATCCGAATATATTGAATGGTCATCATAACCTGAAACCTCTAACAGCAATCCTAATAAGTTTTGACCCGAGTTGTAGAAGCCTTGTCCAGAATAATCTCCCTTAGACGCTTGAATAGCTGCATGAACATGTGCACTAAACTGAGGATGACAACCCCTCCTTAATGATCCCCTACCACGAGATGAGGTACCACTAAAATAACAAGAAGTGCAAGACCTCTTGTCTGTCAAATCCCTAAATTCCTTGCGGCAAATAAGCTCAACCTCCATGGCCACCTCGATTACTCTTTGAAAAGAAACTCTAGACGAGGGTGTCTAATAAGTTATTACATGGATATGATAAGTCAAACTTCTCATGCATTGACAAATTCTTGGTCCTATCTGGCAAAATCACCAAAGCATAGTGAAACAAGGCATGAAATTTTTTCCCAAAATCGATATGAAATACCATCTTAAGTCAAGTGCTCAAACTAACTCCACTTCTCCTTTTGCAAGTTACAGGGAATGAACCTGTTAGTCTAGTATCGACATCAGACCGCCACCACTTCTTAGATAGGCCACACATGTGAAAAAAAGTGTAATCCACTCTGTGGGACTCCACCAACTCCACATTTTGTAACATCTCATGACAACTCAGAAGAAAGTCATAACTATTCTCTCCTTGTCCAATGTGAAACTGAAGTAGAACTATTTTCTAGAACATCTCAAAACCGCTTATGCTCCTCATTAGGCAACATATCTGGGCATAAATCATACACCAACACCCGACGAAGGCATAAAATCACATCTAAAAGTAGTTGTTGCGGCTGGATCCTAAAAGTTTTGGTTTGGGTGTTGATCACGAATCTATTTTTCTTTCCTGGTCTAAGAATAGTCCAAAGTACCGGGTAAACTATCAGTCTAAGTGATACCCTTAAGAAAGTTAAATACTCAAACCAAAGTGTCACTATTAAAAAATAGTAAAAAAAGACCTAAAAAGCAGATCGCCTAAAAAAGACCTCATGAGGTCTTTATTCTACAAAACATTTTTTAACTTATTTTTTTTAAAGAAAGAGACCTCATGATGTCGTTCGCCGCCAAATAATAATAGTGACTTGAAGGAAATTGGATTGGGTCACTCATGTGGGTCAATTCGGATCCATGTGAGAAGAATATATATATATATATATATATATATATATATATATATTAAATTAATTAATAAATATAATGAAAATAGAACTATTAGAAAGGGTTTTCATAGGAGAAATTAATGTATTTCATTCTCTACAATTTCAAAAGAATCGACACTTCTTTTGCTTATTCTCCTTTTTCCTTCTCCAATTCTAATAAAGTTCGCGTGAAGATTCTTTGAAGTTTTCTTCTTCAAAAAGTGTTGGAACGAACAATTGTAACATGTACGATTTTAGACTGTAGCTTTATATAGTATAGTTCGTGTTTATATACATATGATTGCACTTGAAACTATATTCAATGCTCCTGCAAATTAAATGTATGATTAGATTCTCCATGACCTTAAATTTCAAAGAAAACATACCAACCTCATGAGATCTCCAAAGATTTTTAAAAAATTAAAAAATATATTCAAAAAACGACCTCATGAGGTCTCTATTTCTAAAATATTCGTTGATTAATAAAAATAGACCTCATTAGAAAACTATTATAAAATATAAAATTCAGGAAAATATAAAAATACCCTCGACTATAGAAAAACGTTTAAAAATACCCTTTATCCATATCTTTTAGTATTCTTATACTCCCTTCCATTATCTTTTTTCCTCAGGTTTACGCTTTATATTTTTTAAAAAAAAATTATTTTATTTTATGTATGAAATAAAAACCGCAGATTATTTCCCATTATTTATCAGCACTTCATGAGGAAAGGCTTAAAATAGTCCATTATCTTTGAGTTTAGACTCAAAATAGTCCTATTTCTTTTTAGTGGAGCATTAATAGTCCTGATTCTTTAATAAAGTGGTGCATTTTCAGTCTCCATCTTAACCACAATTAGTTTTTTAATAGACCAGTGGGTTATGCACGTGGCCTGAATTTAAATCTGATAATTAATTGGGTTTTCTTCATTTCTTTCTTATATTTGTTCATTTAATCCAATTTCTTTACCTGAGAAACTCCTTTACTGTTCTTCGGTCCCTTTTACTTCCTATTTCTAGTTTTTGTTCCTTTCTGTAATTTGGGGCTTCTAGCAATTTTGAAGGAAAATAAAAATTGCATAGACTATATTTTGGTTCATTAGTTTTCTATCTCTAAAATCAATTAAGCTCCAAGCCCTGTTTGATTTAATTTCTGTGAGGTATTTTCCTGCAATGAATGATGCTGTTATTTTTCTATTATCATAATGCCACTCCTTGCAATTATGTGTAGGAATGTACTTCCTAATCTGGAAAGATGTATCCCTTTGCATTTTACATGCTGTGATTTCCCATTTGCACTCTGAATGTATACAAACTGCCTTCATTCTTTCTTTGTCATTTTTGAGCCACTGGATATACTTTCCATTCTTAATCTCATGAGTAACTACTGCACTTTTAAAATCTTTCTTTCTTTCAAAAACACATTCTAGAGCTAAAATTGGATTGTCTCCATTTGTTTGTGGATTGAATGTAGGAAAGTTCAAGATCTCATTTTCAGAATCACTATGCAAACTTTTTGTGTCCGTAGAATCAACATAATCAGACTCTCTTTCTGGGGCTGTCATCTTTCTCTGTGCTTCGATACTAAGGATCTCCCATTCATCCACTATGTATTGTGTAGTCTTTTCATGTTTATAAACAAGTAAGCCATCAGTTAACTCAACTTCTGAGTCACTAAAATCATTTGCCAATGGATTTTCCTGAACAAGTTGTTGTCTGTTAATATCTGCAGCATTTGAGCTATGTATAGAAGTCATATCTTCTATATTGAAATATGAATCCAAGTGTTCGAAGTAAATTTCGATCATGTTGTCATTTGGGATGTTTTTGCGAACAACATGGGCTTCATTATCTGTAGACACCAACCTCCATCTATTACCAGATCTTCCACATCTATGACAAAAAGTTATTGAATTCTTTAAGTATCCACAAATCTCTGCCATCTTCTTAAACTCATCAAGGTCCAATTTGTTTGCATTAACATAATCAATATAGTCTATGTTTCCCTCAACATAATGCTTTTCTGGAGTACGTTTCATAACTCCTCCGTGGTGTATTTTGATACTGAAAAATGATGTATCTGCCATCGATTCTAAAATAGCAAAAAATATATTCTAATCAACACAAATAATACATACATATACAACATGATATTAATATAAAAGCAAATAACAAAAAGTATAAATTTCAGGGGCATTGATTAAGTCATAAAACTTATAAAATATTAACAAAGTTACAAAACGACATCTTTATATATATATATATAT
>NC_064282.1:70291762-70324443 GCF_019186545.1 Solanum stenotomum | reverse complement strand
GGGGGGGAGATTTGTGTCTGATTAAAATGTCCAAAACCTTCATGCGCACTAGTAAGATGCATATAGAGATGTTATTAAACACCTATACAACTAATCAAGCTATCTTGTGTTCCAGTTTCGAGGCTCAGATGTTGTTGAAGTGCAGAATTTCAGACCAGCTACAACAGATGACATAGGAAGTGTTCATGCTGGGCCCTATATTTCAGGGCTTGAGAAGGTAGCATAGCCATAAGGTTTGGTAATTCTTCTTATTAATGTTGTTGTACAATAATTCAAAACTTCTCTGGTGGTGTGTTTGATTGATGGAAGTGTGTTTGATTGATGGAAGTCACATTTCAGGAAAATGTTTTCCATGACGACAACATTTTGGTTTCTAGAAAATGTTTTCCATCAAAATGAGAAAAATGACTTTCCTCATATATCGATGCAAGTCATTTCCGAACTTCTATTTACACTTCTAACTTCATATCTTTTATTGGAGACTATAAAATAAATTTTTAACTTTATAATATTTATTTCAAGTAACACCTAGACAATATTGATTTTTACTAGTAAATTTTTGAATCAAAGCATTACTTGGTTTGCCAAGATTATTATTAATCCTTAATGGATCTATGTTTTTCTGAAACTATTTTCCACTCACCAATCAAATACTAGAAAACATTTTCTTGAAAAATAGTTACCATGGAAAATGACTTCCATCATACAAACAAACTTTGAATTCGATCTAAAAATTTACATTTCCTTAATATTTTCAATCCATGCAATCATGGATACGGGTTTTTTTTTTGATCCGTAGATAGGGATGATCTCATGCTTGGCATTCCTCTTTTTTTTTTTTCAATTTTGGGCTATTGCTTAAAAGTCATCTATTATTATGATGTTACATGAAGATTTGCATTTGAAAAGTCGATAATGGTACGTATTCTACATGGATGCTTTCACTTTTAGTGGGATTTATTCCATCTTAAAGTAGTATGTGAAGCACCCATACCCATGTCATTGCCATTCACTAAGAGTGCACCATGAAAGTGAAGAGTCCACATAGTATAAAATAATGTTTTAATTTGTAATGTCCACGTGCATAGTTTTGTCATATATTGTAAAGAGTCTAGCATAAGGACTTTTTACCTTATTTTTGGAATTTGTTCTTTAAAAAAATTGTAACACGTGGAGAAATGGTGGGTTCCCTATTTTTTCTTAGGCCTGCATGGATTTCAAGACACTATAGGTCCTTCGAGACAACTCTCTTTCATGTGATTTTAGGTTTACCTCGTTCTTTGTCAACACTTTCACTCTCTATGTTTCACATTCATATATTGACGTAGGACATGACTAAACCATCTCAAACGTCATTTCTCTCATTTTATCCTCAATGTGTGCTTTATCTAAATATTCTTTGTTTTAGACGATTTAGTAACAATATACTTTTTATAATTTTAGGAAAATAAAGAAATTGATGAATTGTGATAGAAAATTGAATGGTTGTACTCTCATATTCCCAACTTGTCCATTCCTTCTGAAACTGAGGGAATGTTTTCCACATTTTATTTTATTTTTGATAAAAGTTAAAGTTGTATTCTTCAGCATTAAGGGTATGCTGGCTACCTCCAAAAAGTTACAAGCTGAAACCATAATTACATAGATCCTAGGAAATTTACCAACTGTTCTACTTCTTCTATACCATCTTCTTTACACCAAAAAAACAACATGTTAATGCAATTTTCTTTAACTTTCTAAATAGAGTTAGTAATATTCTCATGACACCTAAGGTTTCTTTCTCTCCAAATAGCCCACCAGACATAAGTAGGTACTATAGACCACCATCTTTTTTGGGTCTTGCTCCCCCCCCCTCCTCATCCAGCAGCTCAAAAGATCAGCAGTATGTTTTGGCATCACCCAGGGCTCTTGAGAAATGCTGAGAACCATGCGCCACACCTGTACAGTAACCCTACAGTGTAGGAATAAGTGGCTGTTAGTTTCTTCCTTCTCATGACAAAAAAAACATCTGGAGACAATCTGGAAGCCTCTTTTCTTGAGTTTTTCCCGAGTGAGACATGCCCTTCTGATGACCAACCAGGTGAAGCATTTCACCTTGGTTGGGGTGTTTCCCTTCCATATTTGTTTCCATGGGCCAAGAATTCCTCCAGAGTGAGTCATGATCTCTCTCTTATACAGTCTACGCACAGAGAGGTTACCATCAGAGTTATGTTTCCATCTTATACCATCTGCTTCTGTAGTAGGGCCTGTGAATTCACCCAATTTGAGTAGCAGTTCAGCAATTCTATCCACTTCCCAATCATTTAGATTTCTCCTGAAAGTGAGGTTCCATCCCTGAGGGGACCAAATCTCAGCAATTTTAGCCTCAGGATTGGTACAAAAAGAAAAAAGATCAGGGAAGACCGAGTTTAAACACTCTTGTCCAATCCACTTGTCCTTCCAAAAAAATATTTTGTTACCCTCTCCCACCTTGACCACCAAATTCTCCTTTAAACTATCCCATAAATTCCTGATTGATCTCCAAACTGATACCCCATACGTGCTATCTACTACATTAGACACCCACTCCTCGGTCTGCCCATACTTGTTGAGAATTGCTTTTCTCCATAATGCCTGATCTTCAACCACAAATCTCCAAAGCCATTTAGAAAGTAAGCTTTTGTTCTGGACCCTCAGATTTTTTATGCCAAGACCTCGTGTCTTCTTACTTATTAAGGTTGTCTGCCATTTAACTAGGTGTATTTTTTCCCTTTTTTGTTCCCCGACCATAGAAAATCACGCCTCAATTTATCTAGCCTTTCTTCTACCTTTGCTGGTAAAGGGAAAAGTGACATAACATATGTAGGCAACGCATCCAGAACTGAATTGATCAGAGTGACTCTTCCTCCCAGAGATAGATAGTTTGCCTTCCAATTAGCCAACCTCTTCTCTGTCTTCTCAATGATTCCATCCCAAATCTCAAGCTCCTTGTGATTATTCCCTAAAGACATTCCCAGATAAGTAGTTGGTAAGTGCTCTATCTTGCATTGCAAGATGCTTGCCAACAGCTGAATATTTGCCACTTCCTTGATTTGGAAGATGCTACTTTTCCCCCAGTTCACAGCCAGTCCGGAGATGGCCTCAAAAATCACCAAAACAACTCTAATGTAACTAACTTGTTCTACCTTTGCATCGCAAAATATAAGTGTGTCATCTGCATATAAAAGGTGACATATATTCAAATTGACCCCTGCCTGATTACCAATGTTGAAGCCCTTTATCCAGTTGTTCTGATTGGCCACTTTAATCATACTGTTAAGACCATCCATAGCTAAAATAAATAGGAAAGGGGAGAGAGGATCTCCTTGTTGTAGTCCTCTCTCAGAAGGAAAAAAACCAGCAGGTTCTCCATTAACAAGTATGGAGAACCTGATAGTTTTGATGCAAAAACCTATCCATTTAAGCCATTTGTCTCCAAACCCCATCTGCCTCAAAATATTAAGTAGAAACTCCCAATTGACATGATCATATGCCTTTTCTATATCAAGCTTGCACATAATTCCTGGGATCTCTCCTTTAATCCTTGAATCTACACACTCACTTGCTATTAATGCGGCATCCATAATTTGTCTTCCTTGAATGAAGGCCATTTGATGATTGTTCACTAATTTTCTTATCACTTTCTTTAATCTCTCTGTCAACAACTTACCAAAGACCTTGTACACACCACTAATGAGACTGATGGGTCTAAAATCCCTAAGATCCATAGCTCCTATCTTCTTTGGAATTAGAGCCACATAGGTGGCGTTGAGGCTCTTCTCTATCTCATGTCTTTAATGAAATTGTCTCACCGCATTCATGAAGTCTGTCTTCAGTATCTCCCAGAAGGTTTGGAAAAAACTCATCGGAAAGCCATCTGGTCCGGGGGCCTTATCACTAGCACATGTATTACTTTGCATCATTGTTGTCATCATCATCCTTAGTATTGTTACTATTCCTATTGTTCTTTGTTATTTGTGATGTCATTGTAAAAATTGTTATTGTTGTTAATATTTATTTATTATTAGTAGTATTATTATCATCATCATCTTTGTCATCGCCATTGTCACCATTATTTTTTCTCATCCTATGTTCTCTTGATTTGTTGGCTATCATCTGCAGGCTATGGATCAAGCTTCAGAGAAAGGTCTAATTTTCATTGATGGATCTGGACCCACATATGCTACTGCCACAGTAAGAATATATCTCTTACGGTAACTCTTCCTCTTTCTGATGCTAGTCTCTATTACTGTCTGGGAGAATAATAACCAGATTTAACTTTATGGTGTTGACACATATGCATCACATTACGCTTATTTTTCCCTTTTCCCAACTATTTTTGGTGTTTTCTGCTGGGTGTTCGTTAGCCATTGTAACAACCCATTAGGTCGTTTTGGGTACTATAACTTCTTATTTCATAAAAGACACTTCCGATAAAGTCTAAATGTGTATTTTGGACTATTCGTAACCATAGTTCTAAAATCAATGGGGTAATTTTAATAATTAATTTAGTCGGTGGTTAAATAAAATAACATTAAAATTAATAGTGAGCCATTTTTACCACTTTTATAATTGGTCATGGATAATAATTAGGGTAAGAAATAATCTGTAAAAGAAAGAAGAGAGAAAACTAGGCGAGAAACTTTACCTGCGGCGTCTAACAAGGAAGACCGACATCGAGGTAATGTTTTGAATCTTCAATGTCCTTATTTAATGGTAGGGGGTTAAGTATTATATAATAATATTTCATGGTTAGATATGAATTGAAAGTGTGTGTTAGCGGATGTGCTGGGAGTTTGGATTTTGAATAAGAAAGTGAGGGTGATAATGAATTGGTTGATGGATTAATAATTAGCCAATCATTGACTTGATAAATTTGGCTTATAGTATATGATAAATTTGGGTTAGAGTCGTTGCCACTACTTTTCGAAGCCAATGGTTTTAATCTTGAATTTTATTACGTTGTCATCATATTATAAATTGAGATTTAATATATTGAGATATGTAATTAAATATTAGGTGTATTGTATAATTCGAATATCATTAAAGTGATGATATTTAGAGCAATTGAGACTTATCCTTAGGCTTGAACTTTAGGAAAGTGACTAGATTTGGGTGAGTTTTTGGGGCTAGGCTAGACATATAGTAATATGGGTGTCTATAGACTCGTTTACTATGAATTATGCATGTTTAATAGATTGAAAACTCACCAAATCTATAGTCACTTTCCTAAAGTTCAAGCCTAATGATAAGTCTTAATTGGTCTAATTATCATCACTTTAATGATATTCGAATTATACAATACATCTAATATTTAATTACATATCTCAATATATTAAAACTCAATTTATAATATGATGACGACGTAATAAAATTTAAGATTAAAGCCACTGGCTTCGAAAACTAGTGACAACAACTCTGACCCAAATTTATCATATATTATAAGCCAAATTTATCATATCATCAGCCTTTGATTGACTAATCATTAATCCATCAACTAATTTATTATCACCCTCACTTTCTTATTCAAAATGCAAACTCCCAGCACATCCGCTAACACCCACTTTCAATTCATCTCTAACCATGAAATATTATTGTAAATATTTAACCCCCTACCATTAAATAAGGACATTGAAGATTCAAAACATTATCTCGATGTCAGTCTTCCTTGTTAGACGCCGCAGGTAAAGTTTCTCGCCTAGTTTTCTTTCGTCTTTCTTTTATAGATTATTTATTTATCCTAATTATAATACATGACAAATTATAAAACTGGTAAAAATGGCTCACTACTAATTTTAATGTTATTTTCTTTAACCCCCGACTAAATTAATTATTAAAATTACCCCATTAGTTATATAAATAACTATAGTTACAAATAGTCCAAAATACCCACTTATAATTTATCGGAAGACTCTTTTATGAAATAAGAAGCTATAGTACCCAAAATGACCTAATGGTTCGTTACATTAGATACCAATTTACCCATCGTTCGTCCTCGAGCGATCAAAAGAAGGTGATGGTAAGAAAGGGTACCTAAATCGACAAAAAGATGTGGATATCTTTCTTGCATATCAGCCTCACTCTCCCAAGTGGACTCTTCAACAAATCGATGTTTCCACTGAACCTTGACAGATACAATCTCCTTTGACCTCAACTTGCGGACCTCCCTATCTAGAATAGCTACAGGCTCCTCCTCATCAGACAAATTCTCATCAAGCAGGACCGAATCCCAATGAATAATGTAGTTTACATCACCATGATATTTTTTCACTATAGACACATTCAAAATATCGGGTGCACTCCTGACAACCCTGGAGGCAAGGCCAATTCATAGGCCACCTCCCCAACACACTTAAGAACTTCAAATCGCCGAATATATCTTGGACTAAGCTTACCTCGCTTACCAAACCACATCACACCCTTCATGGGTATGTGTAACATCCGACAATTTGAAATAACTATGGAAAAGCTTGAAATTTGGAAATAATCATTTTTTGGAAAATTTAAAATCTGGAAATTTGGTTTAGTGTGGGAAATCAGTGAGTTTTGTCCAACTTTGAGCAGTCATAACTCCTAGCTCAGGATGAGTTAGGAGTATTTCCAGTTATGTTTGGAAAGCCCTTGGAATTATCTTTCCAACGCCGCCGAGTTTGCTCAATTCTGAGTTCGTATGAGCGAGTTATGACCATTGAAAGTTGGGCAGTTGGCAGGGAATCCATCCGGAAATTTTAAGGGCATTTTGGTCTTTTCCCTAGTCATTTTTTTTGGGATTATATTGTGTGTTAGGCTGATGTTGGATCATTTTATCCCATTTTAAAAGAGAAAGAGTTAGGGTTCTTGAGAGTGAAGAGGAGAAGAAGAGAAGAAGAGGAGAAGAAGAGGAGAAAGGGAAGATCAAGCAAAGATTCGTCAAGATCTTCGTGGATTTTCGTCGGGGGTGATCCCTACCAAGGTATGTGAGTTCATAGTGATGGGTTGATCCTTTCCCCCACACACCAACTCATTTTGTTATTGAGAAAAGATTGGATTGTGTTGTTGAAGTTGTTGTTTTGTGTTGTTGATGTTGTTGATTGTGTTGTTGAAGTTATTGTTGGTTGTGGGATATGTTGTGGTTGTGTGTTTGAGTTGAATCTCATGTATGTTGAGGGATTTTATGATCCTTAGTGTTTGGGGTTGAATCCATTGAAGAAAGGGTGATTTAGAGTTGGCAAAACAAGAGAGAAAAGTCGGAGTTTTTGGGCAAGAGGTTGGTGCGTCGCGCCTGCCAGCACGCCCCAAAGGGGACTCTAAAGTCCAGCCCTTGGGGTGGCGCGCCTCTTAGAGCGCCAGCAGGTGCCCTCTGAGCTTCGAGGGTTGGCGCTCCGCGCCTTGCAGAGCGCCAAGGACGCCATGTCCTCCCTTTCTTCCCACACTTTCTCATGCAGGTTCCTAGGTGTTATACCTATGTTCCCTAGTTGTTTCCAACACCCCAAAGTGTTTCTAAACATCCCGAACTCATCTATATACGTGTGATCATACACCTTGAATCCATAGTTCAATTCAAGGCAAGTTAGTATCAAGTTAAAGAGAAGTTAGAGTCAAGTCAAGCAAAGTTACGAAGTTAGTTCAAGTAAGTTTTCAAAGTTGTTCAAGAGTCTTTATTGAACGTTTTCACTTCATTCTAAGGCTCAAGTTGCAAGTCAAGTAAAGAGTAAAGAGTTAAGAGTTCCAAGTTGAGTTCATTTCTCAAAGTTATTAGGGAACTATGTATTTCCAAAGAAGTTTTAAAGAGATGTTTTTACATTTAAACAAGGTTGGAAACTGAGATTTCCAAAGAGCCTTCGGGCTAGTTTTTGAGTAATTATCTCATATCAGCAGGAAGACATATGTTTTAAAAACATAAGAGCCAGTACATTTTTGGGAGTAGTATCGAGCACCGAATTGGGGGAGCGTTCAAAGAAACCATAGCCCCCATAGAACCATGGGTAGAAAAAGATCATACTTTTTAGATGAATCCTTTTTCCAGATAGACTAGTGGATCCATTAGGCAGTTCAGGTCTTATACCTTTGGCCGGGTATAAGATGCTCTGGCAGCGTGAGGTAGATCGCTGTATCATTACTATAGTTCTCATGTGATGGTTGTCGGTTAGAGAAACTCCCACAGTATTTATTGTATTTTCATACACGGAAAGTATTGTATTTTATATACATAAATTCATTTGTATTTCTATATACATCTCAGGCTTATTGTATCTTTGTATACACACAGAGTTTATAGCAGATTTTACACAGTCTTTCTTTATATCGTACTTATTTTAAAATTTGTCTTATATTGAAAGAAGTCAGTCAGGTTGAGTTGAGTTGAGCGAGGTAAGCTATGTCAGTTTCTTCCAGATTTTCTTCTAACCTTTGTTGCTTAGTTTCCAGCTCGCATACTCGTACATTTCATGTACTGATGCCAGTTGGCCTGCATCTTATGACGATGCAGATACAGGTACCCCAGATTAGCGTCCTGCACGTTGTTGATCCAGCTGAGCACTCCAGAGTCAGTGGTGAGCCTCCTTGCTTTCTGGAGGACTCAACTATTTTGTGTACTTAGTTTTGTTCTATTAGGATGTTGCGGGGTCTGTCCCAACATCCATCTCAGTATTTTAGAGGCTTCATAGACAGTCAGTCAGTTAGTTTTGAGTCTCTTATCTATGTATATATGTAAATATTCTATTTTGAGACCCATGGTGCCTTGTTGGCCAGATTTGTATCAGTTAAGTTGTCTTATGACTTTGCTTTGCATGAAGTTATTTTGTCGAGTTAGGTCTCCGCTGAGTTAAGAAAGCCAGGCCAAAGGTTCGCTTGGGGCCAGCAATGGTTTTCGAGTGCCGGTCTCGCCCATGGTGTAGACTCGGGGCGTGACAGTTTGTAGAGACTAAATACTTAGGGCTCTTGGTCTTGGTTATTTTAGCTAATTTTTTTTCTTATCATTGTGTTTTTTATTTTCGCTATTCAAAAACATGACTTCACATCGGTACAGTGTTATCAAAAGCAAAGAGCGCAAAATAGTTCTAAGGTTCGTGGGGCTTTAAGCGCAAAGTGCAAATAAAACATGGGCTCTAATGAAAAAAGGCGGAAAGGGAGAAAAAAATACTAATTATATGTTTAGTCCAAGAAAAATAATTTATAAGTATGATTGAAAAATGTAAGAACAAAGAAATTTGAAAAATAATTACGATAAAGTGAAATATCAATGACTTAGTATTGTCTCTTGAGAAGAGGTTCATTGGCAAGGAAAAGTATGTCTTAGAACCTTGATGACGACACTGAAGCGAGACAAAACATTGAACATATTTTGATCCTCGCTATAGGGCTTGAGTGCACTTTCAATAACACTGCATCAGTTTGAGTCCTTTAATGTTTGTTCCACTAGAAAAATGTGGAACAAATTATTCTGCGTGGAAATTTTTGTTTCAACTATGTCACTGGAAAAAGAATTATGGGGCCATATAGATGGAAGTGATCTGGATCCTACAAAGTTAGGTTAGTGGAAAGTCAAAGATGCTCAGGTGATGACATGGAATTTAGGGTCAATTCACCCTCTTATTGTCCTTAATCTCAAGATATATAAGACTGCAAAGGCCATATAAGATTATTTATATAAGGTTTACAACCAAGACAATAGCATAAGACACTTTCAGTTAGAGCATGAAATTGCTAATTACTCTTAACAAAGTCTTTCTATTCAGGATTATTTTTCTGGAGTTCAAAACTTAGGGCAAAATTTTACTAATATTGTTTATGTTGAAGTACGTGTTGAATCTCTTTCTATAATACAAGCAAAGCAAGCGAGACCAACTTTTTTTTTGATGAAATTGCAATTTGATTTTGAGTGTTTGCTCTAACTTGATAAATCGTGATTTGTCTCCCTCCTTGGATATCTGTTTTAGGGAATTACTTCGTGTAGAGCAATGTCTTCTCACACAAAACGTTTTCAAGCAAGAAAATGTTCAGATTGATGCATTTGCTGCTCAAGGAAGAAGATATGGTAGGGATATGAGCGAATTCAATGCTATAGTTGCAAGCAATATGCACTAATAAAAAAGTGTGAGAGGTTGATTATAACAAGATTTAGGAAAAATAGAGGTATAGGCCGAAGAAGAACTAGGGAGAGGTGATTGGATAGGACATGTGACAACTTCAGGTTACCTAGGACGTGACGCTAGATAAGAAGGTGTTGAGAGAAAGGATTAGACTAGAAGGTTAGTAGGTAGCTTAGTGTTGTCACACTTTGTGTGGGAGAGGCATGGAGTTAGCCCCCTTTCACTACTCCATATTAGTAGTATTATTTAGTAACTATTTAGTTTCTTATCTTCAATGTGTGTAACTATTTGTTGCTTCATTTGCCTTGTATCTTGTTGTTAGATAGGGGGAGATGGTTAGACATGACATGTGCTAGCTTTAGCTTACCATGGACACAACCCTATAAGAAAATGTGGAGGGCAAGGATTAGGCTAGAAGGTTGGTAGGTAGTCGAGTGTTGTCATAATTTGTGTGAGAGAGGCATGGGGCTAGCCTCTTGTCCGCTTCTACTTATTAGTAGTATTATTTAGTAATCAATTTCTTTTCTTCAATGTGTAGTACTATTTGTTGCTTCATTTGCCTTGTATCTTGTTATTTTTCTGTCATTTTTTTGTGCTACCATGCAATCAGATTAATCTCTTTTCTTTCGAGCTGAGGGTTTATCGGAAACAACCTTTCTACCCCACAAAAGGTAGGGGTAAGGTCTGCCTACATCCTACCCTCTCCAAACCCACTTGTGGAATCACACGGGGTATATTGTTGTTATCTTCTTTTACTTACACTACATTACAGGAAACAACCTTCACCCTGTACCAGATTTAGAGGAAAACAAGATTTCTGTCATTATATGCCAGCTATGCACCTCGATGTGTAGAGTTAATAGAGTCTGGAACTTAACAATTGCATGGATTTTATCAGTCATGCTCACTTATCCTTGGATCGATGTAGGCCGGAAGTTATCCAGGGACTGGTAAGATAGATCAAATTGGTAGTGGAAGTGGTGAAGGATCAACACTAAATCTCCCTTTACCTGGAGGATCAGGTGATACAGCAATGCAAACAGTTTTTGATGAAGTTATTGTACCATGTGCTCAAAGGTTCAAGCCAGATATAATCCTTGTTTCAGCTGGGTAATTTTCTTGTCGGTCAAGATAGTCTCAACATTCGGAATACCAAACGAAACATATGACTTAAACACAGTTCCTTTTACTTTTCTTACTGTTCTGCTACTGTGTGGTTTCTTTTTCTTTTGACGTGAATAATGGATCATGTATTATGCTTGTGTTTTCTGCTAAACTAGCAATGTAATGAGGGCGGAATATTTGGTCTATTCACTACTATCATGCCTCATATATTCTGTTTCTGGTCTTGAAATGTTGTTAGCAGAAAAGGATGTTAAAACATAAAGATAGGACTTTCTGATTTCTTATCTAACGTAATTGAACTAACGTGTTGTCTAAAATTTTCAGGTATGATGCCCATCTGTTGGATCCACTTGCCAGCTTACAGTTCACAACAGGAACATATTACATGCTAGCCTCCAGCATTAAGCAACTTGCAAAAGATTTGTGTGGGGGACGTTGCGTGTTTTTCTTAGAAGGGGGATATAATCTCAGTTCTCTGTCAAATTCAGTTGCAGAATCATTTCGTGCTTTTCTTGGGGATCGGAGCTTGGCTTCAGAGCTAGACGATCCATCCTATTTGCACGAAGAACCATTAAAGAAGGTGAAGCAGATTATTGAAAAAGTGAAGCACATACATTCCTTTTGAAAGCTTATATTGACAGTGGTCTAGAATTATTGTACAGCTTTGTATAGGACACCATGACTTTTCCATAATTTGTATATAGCTTTGTTTAGTATATACGATATAAATTATATTAATGTTGTAAATTCGTAACAAAATTTGTTAAAAGTACAAGCTAAAATTGATGAACGCCCATTCTATTTAATTATTTCTTTCTAGGATAACAAATGCTTATATATTTTATGATCCTGCAGAAGAATTGATGTATATATATATGAAGGAAAAATGCAACTTTTGGTATTTCCTCTTCGTTGTAACTGTTCTTTTTCCTTTTTCATTTTTTTTAATCACCTCTTAATTTGGTTTATGAAAATAGAAAAGAAATCCATCAAAGGAATTTTAGTAACTCAACTTTTGATTTTTGTTCCCACTTTTATTATTGTGTTATATTATGTTATGATATGATATGATGATTCTGTTCTAGCAGAGTATATCCTGTTCTCAATTTGAGAATAATATGAAATCGAATTTGATGATTCTATCAATGAACTCTCATACACGATGATTAAGGATGATTTACTCTTTAGATATCAAACTCTCATACACAATGATTAAGGTTGATTTACCCTTTAGATATCAAACTCTCATACACAATAATCAAGAAAATCTAAAGAATTGACATCCCCTAACCATTAGAGTTCTATAGTAGAGAAATCTAGTAAACATTGAAACCCTTCTCATGTTCAACTACTTATGACACAAACTTAAAAGTAGAAAATCCTCCCTTTGGTTTGAATTGCTTGAAGAATGAGCGAACAAGTAAAAGTACATGAAGATGATAGATCGATGTGAGGTCTCCTACTTATCGATTATAACTTTGACCTTTTTTTTAGTTACAGCTACGAAAAGGAATTACGCGTATCAAATCAAGAGAGCACAATATTATCATCTCCAGAAAAATGGTCCACATTCTTTTTCATGATTAGCCAAAGGGAATATGGAGAACTCTTACCTTAACTACACTTCCATCTTCAATATTGGTGTATCTTACTTCTATTGGCAAGACTATTTAAGTAAGAAAACTGTAATGCAAGTGAAGAGTGAGTCTTTAATGGAGATAAAGTAAATTTGGATGATTTTCTTAATTTGTATGGCCAAAGCGATTCACAATATCGTTTTAACAACAAAATATTGAAAAGTGCAAGGAAATATAGGTGGGATACTTCACATACTAACAACATATCGGGATAACTCGAGAAATAAAAACTTTCAATTAATTGGGGTAGAGAATGGGAGCAAAAAGGAAGAATTCCTAGATTAGCACAATGGAATATATATAGGAATTGTAGTTAAGAGTTCTTTAAGTTACAATCTTACTAAAAAGGTCAAGAAAGAAAAATATTACCTAATCTTAAAAATAAACTTAAGAAAATATTAATGGATAAATAGCATTCCAAATAGCTATTATAGCGTGCTTCACGACTCTTCTTTTCCATAGCTACCACTTCTACGGGTTCATCATTTGTTCGTCCATAATCAGTTAATTCATCACAAAGTTGCTTAGGTAAAATGTCAAACTTCACCATTTTCAACTCTTTCGAGAAGAGAGATTTAAACCCCTTGAACCAAGTTGTTCATGATTAGTAAAGAAAAAAACATTTCATTGAAACAGGATTGGGAAAGTTCTACACACACATTAATCATTGAGTCATCAAGAGCATAGTTTTAGTTTAATAGCAAGAAAATAATTTGATTTTCCTGAAACTACAAAGTTTAAATGGAAAGAGCTCAAAATACTAGTAGGGACTAGGGAGTGTATCAGTTCCACTTCCTTTAGAACTATCCCAAAGATATCAAGAGATAAATCAATCAATATGATATTGTCGTTAATGCTGAAATGATTATGGTGATTCATCCAGGTTTGTGGCCAAAGTTCTGACGATCACCATAACTTTTTGTAAGGCAATTAGTCACAATTTATGACCAATTTTTATAAACATCACCATAACTTGGTGCTGATGAAGTCTTGGCCAATTACAAATTAAAAGTCTTGGCACCCCACAAGAGTTTTTCTCCTGTTTATGACAAAACAATTATTTTTGCACTATTTTTTCTAACTAGATCTAAATTGAAATAACAACATATAAAGATTTTATTTGTTCAAATCCGTCAAAAGAGTCAATATGATAACACACTTGAAAACCATTCACTGTGACAAAATACAATTTAGTTAACTTCGGTAGCTCACTCATCTAAATTG
Source organism: Solanum stenotomum (assembly GCF_019186545.1). NCBI lineage: Eukaryota > Viridiplantae > Streptophyta > Magnoliopsida > Solanales > Solanaceae > Solanum > Solanum stenotomum. Next base: position 70,310,369 of record NC_064282.1, on the reverse strand, counting down.
ACCACAGTTTCAAAGCTTCATTCAAAGTCTATAGGTGTCAAATGAGTGGATTGAGCTTAATCTGGATGGGTCAAGATGATTGAGTTAATAAATGGTTGAATCGTTAACTCACCCAACAATTACTTCTTTTGAGATGGATTGAGTCAAGATGAGCTAATCAATGGGTATCAAATAAGTGTGTTGGGAGAATTTAGGTACGTCAACATGGATAAGTCAATAAATAAATGACTCTCAACCCAATGGATAGTTCAACGTGCTCATCGGCGTTTGTGGATCATCCAAGACACATTAGCATGAGGCACTCCTCATGTTTCTACCGAAGTTTGACACCAATATCCTTCTCAGAAGAATAGATGGGGCAATTCGGGTGGTCATTAGCCCACCCAAAGGTTATTTTTGTTGAGATGGATTGGGTCAAGATAGACTAAACAATGGGTACCCAAATTTGAAGTTTCACCATAACAATATAGTTCTATTTTCTTTTAGAAAATTTGCTATACAAGATTTTGACAACAAATCCATCAAAATTAAAACATGAAACAATGATCGCCTAAAAATCTTGGTTTTGTTACAATCCAAATTTTGAAACAACAAAGAATCAAAATAAAATGGAAGTCTTGAAATTGTAACAAACTAAGAAATTACCTCTTTTAGCAGCATTTAGCCCCATTATTCTTTGAAGTTCCAGCCAGAGGAAGAGGGAACTCAACCCCCCCCCCCCCCCTCCTCCCCTCTCCCTCACCCCATCCTCGTTGGAAGTTCTTCTTTTCACTTTAAAATGAAAACAATGTTTTGGTGGGTGTAACAATTTTAGTTGTGCCACGTTAATGTTTGTGTTATGAAATTTGTCTTCAATTAGGTGCAAAGTTTGAATTGAAGTTTAGGGGGGGGGGGGGGTAAATAACACTATGGTTTATGCCTGAAAAGTGGACATGGAATTTTCTCTATTTTTGTTGCGTTTTGATTTTGGTTTTTTAAAGAATCAATTTCGCGAGGTGAGTTTATTCCGACCTTTTGTGAAGTCGGTTTGTTTAGATCGGTTTGAGGCCTTTTTTTAGTAGTGAACAACATATTCAATATAATCTTACAGTTCAATCTGGGAAGTAGGATGTACAAAGATCTTACCCCCTACCTTTGCGGGATAAAGATGTTTCTAATTGATTCACAATTCAAATATAGGTTTATCCGGACCTCTTTTGAAGTCGGTTTTCTTAGTAGTGAACAACATATTCACTATAATCTCACAAGTGAGTTTGAGGAGGATAAGATGTACACATATTTTACCCCCATCTTTGTGTGATAAAAATGTTGTTTCTAATATAGACCCCACGATTCGAAAGAAAAAGTTTATGGAACATGGTTGTAAAGAAAAAATATGACAACAAAATAGCAATAGAGAAAACAAATTTAAATTTACTCGTAGATATTCTTTGAGTGACTAGATAGTATAGTTTTTGTCAATAAAATATTTCAGGATGATATATATTTATATGTGAAAATCAAGTAGTTTTTGTTGGTGAAATTACAAAATTACAATTGAAAATAAAATGAAGAAAATAAATTATCTTTAGGATGAGGTGTGGATATCTCGCTCTCTTCAAGGAGATTCAAGCCTGTGACAACAAATCTTTTCACCAGTCTAGCAGTAATATTCCTCTTGATTTGACCCCTCTAGGATACAACACATCCCAACCACAAAGTCCAACTTAGCAAACTCTGGACAAGAGTTGAGTCTAAAGCTCCATAAAAAGAACACCCCCTTCAACTAATACGGACTTTCCTTTTTCACTCACTTTAGTGAACTCTATATTTTCTTATATACCAAAATATAGTAAGACCATCACTATTTATAGGGAGGAAATTCTTCCTTGCAATGAATAGGAAGATTATGGGGTAGTGAATTGGGTAGATAAATGGCCTAGTGCAAGGTTGCATGAGTTACAAGGCATAAAATGGTAGAATAATGAGTGAAATAATAGAGTTTCAAGGAGAAGTTATAGCCATGGCTGACCACATTCAGTCACTAAACAAAAGACACTTACTCCACCCGTTCTGCTAACACAAGAGGTTGATGCAAATCACATACCAAACAATTGTTCACAACATCAACTGAATTGTGTAAATACAATTATGTGACTGTTTTTCATTCAAACCACAAAACTGTGAAATATTACCAGAACAACAAAACAAAAGAAATTTAATTCACCTAAAACTCACCTAGAAACTCGACCACCTTCTAGTAAGCTTCACTCATTTTTTCTTTGTCGTTCTTCTTTGTTGCCCTTTGCAATCATAATCCGGATCATTCTTGAATTCGCAAGCCAACTTATTTCTCACTCTCGCACTCCTTCTGACCGATGACTCACCTTCTTGAGCTTTGTTACGTGCATTATATGCTCTTTTCTCCATTTTTTGTTTGGCCAACATTGGGTTACTTGCTGCAGCTAAGCCACACACAATTTCACGACAAAATAAGGATTTCTTACCCATTTCTCTCACAATAATGTCTTTGAGTTCAAGCGCGACAGAATACTGAAGAGTTTCATTTGGGTAATAAACAATGGCGTTGTTGAAAATCAATAAGAGATCTCTAAAGAAGCTGGCGATTTCCAAGACTGAATAAACATTNTCCATTTTTTGTTTGGCCAACATTGGGTTACTTGCTGCAGCTAAGCCACACACAATTTCACGACAAAATAAGGATTTCTTACCCATTTCTCTCACAATAACGTCTTTGAGTTCAAGCGCGACAGAATACTGAAGAGTTTCATTTGGGTAATAAACAATGGCGTTGTTGAAAATCAATAAGAGATCTCTAAAGAAGCTGGCGATTTCCGAGACTGAATAATCATTTTGTTTTAACTTGTTTTGGATAATCTGTAAATCCATATGCTGCTTAATTTGTTTAAAATAATATAGATCTTCCTGGAAAAATATAAATATTAGCACTAATAAGGAATATATAATCCATGTTTTATGATCCTTATACTATAAGCTTGACCTCACAATGTGTTTAAAAAGAAAAAAAAATAACTCTTGGTATTAAACATGTCAGATACTCCTTTCTTTCCGATTTTATGTAACATCATTTTATTATCAATCTTGTTAAATATAAATGACATGATTCAATATTTGAAAAGAATCAAGCTATAAATTTCCATTTTACCATTAGTGAGAAGTTTTATAGTCACACAAATATTACAAAGTATTTAAGACCACAAGTTTCAAAATTCTTTGTTTTGTGTTGAGTCAAATTAAACATGTCCATAAATATAAAATTTTTTGAAGTTTAAAGTTAATCATGTTTCAATTAAGATTTTTTTTTTTTCATAATAGAACAAAGAGGAAAGAACCTCATATGAAATAGAAGAAAAGAAGTATTCTTTTTAATTCTCAAAGTTTTAGTTCGAAAGTAAAGTACAAATATAAAGTTAACAAACCACAACATAAAGATTAACAATTTATTTACCTGACTGGGAAGTCGAGATTCAAAAAGACAACAATGCTTGTGAGATCTCACCACATCAAGGATTTTTATGAACTCTTGATTAATATTCTCCATTTTTTCATTAGATTTGTCATCACTTTTTTCCTCATTTAACTTTATTCTTTCTTCAGCTTCATGTTTGAAAATATTTGGAGATTTTTCCCTACATAAACATAACATAAATAAAGATATCAGTAATCAAATTACCTTTTTTGCTATCAAACTTAATATAAAAATATAGATATATATAATTTCACCCTCATATGACTATTAGTGAAAATTATAAACACTTGATAGAAACCATCGAGAAGAATAGAATATGTATTTGAAGAGAGATGACAAATAATCTTACAGACTCTTTGATAAAGATCGTAACATACAAAGAATGACTAGTTGGAAAATCTTAGTAGCTCTGTTGGTTGACTAAATAAATTTTCAATTTATTGATGAGGGTTCGACTCCTTTCATGTAATACTCTCCTCCATTTACCCTTTCCCTAACACCAATCTTATTTTATTTTTTAAAAATAAATAAGAATTTCTAGTTTGGAAAGACGCCATCAATAATATAAAGTTTTTTCTGTTGGAACATTTAAGCAATTTGACTTATCAAATTTTTTTTTTTTCCTTTTTAGTTTTTCTTTTCAATGCACCAAAAATTTAATTTACAAACATAAATTTGGACAATAAAAGCAGCCAAAACTAATGAATAATTATATGAGGTCAATTATCAAAGCTAACAATTATTAGTGATTTTTATAAAAAAACATGAATTAGCTACGAAATTCGTTGTTAAAAAGTATATAGGTAATAGTATTGTTGACAATTTTTTCCTAAATATATTAACAATGGAGTTTTGATGTTTAATGATAGTGATTATTCTTTTCTCTTCCTTTTTTGTAATGATAAAATTGGAATCAAGAATATTTTATTTGAAAAAAAAAATTAGTGTACCAATTAGTGATGCTTTATTTGTACCCTAACTCCTAATCCATAGAAAAATATATATCTTTGAATGTATTTTGTATCTACTAGATAATTTTGTTTTTGTAAAAACCATCATATAAATGTGGATCAAACAAAAAAAATAGTGAAAACCCATAATTCTTCAAACATCACAAGTAAAAAATAATCAAAAAGGAAAAAACAAGGATTTATGAAAAAGATATATCATACTGAAGTGGAGTATCCATTAGTTTGACTTGCTCTGTCCAATAATCTCTATATGTCTTTGTAAGTTTATCTGCCATCAACTTTATGAATCCACTCTCATCATCTTCTTCTTCAGTAAAATCTGTTTGATATAGACTCTTGAAACGCTCTTTTAAACTTTGGTACTTGACCTGACATTCCACGGACGAAAATTGAAGAACACATCGATGTCGATTGGAAATGGAATTTGAGAATTCAGCAGCCACCATTTCCCAATTTTCTAATCCATGGCGTCGCAGTGAATATGCCAACACCATATCTTCTTCAACCTTCTCCATGTTGAAAGAAAAGTTCTAGTGTTTTTCTAGAGGAACTAAATCACTTGGTGAATTATAATACAATGTTTTTTCTTCTTAAAATGAGCTTACCTTGCATTAATGAGTAGTTTCTAGATTTGGTTAAAGTCTTATTTTGGTCAAATATGAATTGAATGAATCAAGACCAGCTAATGCAAATGTGGCAAAAAGAAATAAGTTGTATTCATTTTTCATAAAATAATATATATATATTTTTAACGATATTAGTGTTTTGTTTTGAATATTTTTTTCCAAGTTGAATTTGGAAATTTTACTCACTTCTTTTTCTTATAAAAATAGAGATGGAGTGACCGCTTTACAAAACACTATTGATGTCAGCCTACCGCTCTAAACCTAAAGAAATCTCTATTGATTTGTCCAGAATCAGACTAGGAACAACCATATATTGAGAAGAATCTGAATATACTAAATGGTTACCATGACCTTAAAACCTCTAACAGCAACCCTGAGAAGTCTGACTCGAGTTCTAGGAGCCTTGATCAAAATAACTTCCCTCGGACACTTGAATAGCTGCATGAACAGGTCTACTAGACCAAGGATGAAAACCCCTCCTTGAAGATCCTCTACCTTCTTAAATGAGGTACTACTAAAATAACAAGAAGTTCAAGACCTCTTGTCCATCAAATCCCTAAACACCTAATGGCGCATATGCCAAGACCCAAATTCTCAAGCCATGATGACACCTACTATAACCCACCAGTAGGTAATCCAATCCGTAACCCAGAATAACAAGTAATGAGTATAAGCATAAAAACAAGCAGAAGCAACAATTTAACAAAAGAACAAGACAAGAAGCGGAAGCAAGCCAAAAATATATACATAAGATTCTTCTAGAACCTGGAAGTCACAAGTACATAGTATTAGAACATTATTTATTACTGCTTAATTCTTATAGCTACTGTTGTATAGGTAGATTATTTTACTGTATTATTAGTTATTCTGTTTCCACTATTCTAGGAGTCTAATATTTTATTTTCCCTGATCTCTGGATAGTTTCCACCGTAGGAGGGACTTTGTTAGTTTGCTTATGTATATAATTCAGTTTATAACTGATTAATAAACAATCGTTTGGTTCATCTTGCTCAAGTCATTATATGGTTTTAGAGCTCTCGTCTTAACTCTCCCGAGATTTTTTTTCGATCCTCTGACTACCTCCGCAAAGTCTCTCTTAACATGCCTGAGAATGTCCAAAATGTGGACTCCACCACTAGCAGCAACTCTAACGTTGTTGTTCAGTTTAATCTTGTGTCCTAGCTGCCAATAAAGCTTGTTGGCAACCATAAATTTTCTACTTGGAAGGCCCAGATTTCCATGCTCATGCACGGGCACAATCTGTTTGGCCATCTTGATGGCTCTTCCCCAACTCCTTCCACAACTGTTACACAAAACAATAGAGACATCGTGAACCCAGCCTATAGCCTTTGGTTCCGTCAAGATCAATTGATCCAGAATGCCATCATGGCTTCTGCCCATCCGACAATTGCTACAACTGTAGCTGCTGCCTCCTCTGCTCAACTTGCTTGGGACTCTCTGCATCTTACTTATGCCAACAATTCCCAAACACGAATATTTAGACTACATCACCAACTCACACATCTATCAAAGGACTCCCGCCCAGTAGCCGATTATCTCCATCAAGTGCAGTCTCTCTACAACGAGCTCCCTACTGTTGGAGCTACGTACAATCACCAATGATGAACTGGTGGTGAAGATTCGGAGTGGTCTTGGGTCCGATTTTCGTGAGATTTCCGCTGCAATTCGAGCAAGAGATTCTATCATCTCTTAAGATGAGTTGTATGCGAAACTAATTGATTTTGAGCACTTTCTCAAACATGAGGAAGTGAAGAAAGAAAACAGTGCCATAACTGTTGCTATGGTAACTCACAACAAATCCATCAATTCCAACAACCGCTCTGCTCGTCGACCCAATAGCACATCACAACGGTGTTCCAGCAATCTTACAACTGCTCCTGCGCAAGGGCGTTACATCAATAACCCTGTTCGTTGTCAGTTATGCAATAAACAGGGTCATACTGCTAATGTTTGTCGGTCACAGTCTCACAATCATTTAGAGGCAAAGGCCAATTTTCTTTCAGGTAACCAAGTTGCAGAAAATCAATGGATTGTTGACTCCGGTACTACTCATCATGTCTCAAAAGAGTCTACCAATCTAGATGAATATCATGGTTCAGAAGGCATAGCTCTGGGAAACGGTAAAAGAATTTCAACAACTCATCATGGTTCTACTGAATTAGTTGCATCAAATAATGCTTTTAGACTAACTGATACTTTGTGTGTACCTGCTATCAAACAAAACACACTTTCAGTATTCAAATTTTGTCAAGATAATCTGACATCCATTGAATTTTTCCCGTTTTCTTTCTTTGTGAAGGACTTGAAAACGCGGGCGCCACTGGTCTCCGGTCGGAATAGGAATGGACTGTATGAGTGGCCCAATTTCATTGTTAATAATTAAACCTACTGTTCAAGTTGCCACTACAATGGTTCCTCGTCAAGTCTAGCATCGTTCGCCTTGGCCATCCCTATTCAAGAATCTTGAATTTTGTTTTGAATAAGTTTTCTCTTCCAGTTTCATCTTCGAACAAGTTTACTTTCTGTAATTCTTGTTGTTCAAATAAAGTTCACCGTTTTCCATTCAATTGCTTATCTCTAATTAGTACTACTCCACTGCAACTCCTTTTTAGTGACTTGTGGGATCCATTGCCTCTCCTTTCAATTGATAAAAAAATGATATTATTGTGTGTTCATTGATCAGTACACCAAGTATATTTGGTTGTACACTCTTAAAAACAAACATGAGGTTCGAGACATATTTTCTAAGTTTCATCCTTTAATGGAAAACTATTTTAAGCAAAAACTTGTCTCTCTGTATACTGATGGAGGAGGTGAATATAAAGGTCTTGATCCGTATCTCACTTTAAATGGAATTGAACACCTTGTATCACCTCCTCATACACCTCAAAGAGTGGCCATCGAGGAGCGTTGTCATCGGCACATTGTTGAAACTGCCAAAACACTTTTACATGAGGCATCCCTCTCTTCAAGTTTTTGGTCGTTTGCTTGTCAACATGCTGCTCATCTTATTAATCGATTGTCCACCCAACTTTTAAACAATACATCTGCATATGAAAAATTGTTTGGTGTTGCACCCAAATATGAGTCACTTAGAACTTTTGGTTGTCTATGTTACCCATGGCTTAAGCCTTACGCCAACCATAAGCTTGAGCCTAGGTCCACTCCATGTGTCTATCTGGGATTCTCCCAAGTTCATTATGCACACCAATGTTTTGATCCCATGAACTCAAAATTGTTCATCTCACGCGATGTTAAGTTTTTTGAAAATATTTTTCCCTTTCACACAATATTCTCACATCTTAAAAAATAAATCTTTTACGCTTGCGTGGGAAGTTGTTGGCACACCTACAGATTCTCAAACTCAAACTCTTTCACTTGTTATTTCACCACTTCCTTCTCCTCTTCCTGTTCGAGACATTTCTACCAGTGGCCAAGCTTGTGAGTCCATCTTTACCGACCAGAATTATGTGCATCCCTCAAGTTCAGGTAATTCACTTTCCCCTGCTTCTTTGCAACAACCCCATAATACAGCCCTTAATCTTTTCACCTACCAGCGCCGAAACAAAACACAAATTTAGTCACCTGCTTCTACAACCTATCCTACACAACCAACAAGCTTGCCTTCAAATCCTGTAACCTCATCACATCCTCCGCCCCCACCTCCTCCACCACCTCCTCCTCCTCCTCCAACCCGCCCAACAACCCAATCATAAAACAATATTTTTTGCCCCCAAAAAACCATTTACTTGCCTTATCCAACTTCCTGCCAATGTTGCCCCTCCTACCTTCAAGCAGGCTCTTAAACACTCAGAGTGGAGGGAAGCTATGAAAGCTGAATTTGATGCATTAATTCAGAATCAAACACGGGAATTGGTTCCTAAAGATTCTAATAAGAATGTTGTTGATTGTAAGTGGATTTACAGGATCAAAAAGAAAGTCGATGGTTCAGTTGACAAGTAGAAAGCTTGGTTGGTTGCTAAAGGGTTCACACAGCGTCCATGTCTTGAATACCACTGAACATTCAGTCCAGTTGTCAAGCCTACGACAATTTGTATTGTTCTTACAGTTGCAGTTCGGCACAAGACATCAACAATGTTTTTTTACAAGGCACACTTGAAGAAGAGGTTTTCATGAAACAACCACTTGGATTTGAGAATGCATCTCATTCCTCACATGTTTGTCGTTTGCGTAAGGCTATTTATGGTTTCAAGCAAGCACCTCGTGCTTGGTACAATGAACTAACATCCTATCTTTTCTGTTTGGCATTCATCAAGTCTCACTCTGATCCTTCTCTCTTTGTTCGCAATGACTCATATGGTGTTGTGTATATTTTAGTCTATGTTGACGACATCATCCTTAGAGGAAACTGTTCTTCACTAGTTCATCAGGTTATCTCTTCTTTGGCTTCCCCTTTTTCCCTTAAAGATCTTGGCTCACTATCCTACTTTCTTGGAGTTGAGGTTCATCGAGACAGCGAAGGACTTCTATTGTCACAAGCAAAATATGTTTCAGATCTTCTCCATGACCTTTTGATGCAAGACTGTAATGGTGTTTCCACACCCATGAGCTCTTCTGAAAGTCTTATGCTAAATGATGGTACTCCATCACATGATGCTACTGAATATAGAAAGGTCATCGGAAAGTTGAAATACTTGTCTTTTACTAGGCCTGATGTTTCTTACTTAGTGAATAAATTGTCTTAATTTATGCATGCCCCATCTGAAGCTCACTGGAGGGTACTCAAAGCAGCAGTCTTAACCTCTCTGTGTTTTTTGATGCTGACTGGGCAAGAATCCTCTCTGATCGCAGTTCCACCACAGGTTATATTGTTTTTCTTTCGCTTACTCCAGTTAGTTGGTCAGCAAAAAAACAACGTACCATTGCTCGCTCGTCCACTGAAGCAGAGTACCGAGCTGTTGCTAGTGCAGTTGATGAGACCACTTGGGTGAAAAATTTTCTCAAGGAACTTCATGTCAAAATTCTCACACCACCTACCATTTTCTGTGACAACCTTGGTGTCACCTACTTATGTGAGAACAATAATCTGCACAGCCACATGAAGCATATCGCTGTTGACTTCCACTATGTTCGCCAACAGGTTAACGATAAACGCCTTACATTCAAGCACATTCCTAGTTCTGACCAGCTGGCTGATTCGCTCACCAAACTACTTCCAAGAACCTCATTTCATCGCCATCTGTCCAAGCTAGGTGTTGTTCGACTCCATTTAGCTTGAGGGGGGTGTATTAGAACATTATTTATTACTGCTTAATTCTTATACCTACTGCTGTATAGGTAGATTATTTTACTGTATTATTAGTTATTCTGTTTCCACTATTCTAGGAGTCTAATATTTTATTTTCCGTGATCTCTAGATAGTTTCCACGGTATGAGGGACTTTGTTAGTTTGCTTGTGTATATAGTTCAGTTTATAACTGATTAATAAACAATCATTTGATTCATCTTGCTCAAGTCATTATACATAGTTGTTTTACCAAAATATTACAAGTCCCAAAAGTGGACCAAAATACAAGCTTGTCTCAAAAAACAAAAGAGTAGCTATACAAAATATAGAAGGATACAGGCAAGTCCAGGACGCCAAGTGCTCGCCCTCGCCTCCGATAACCCGCTGCAACAAGGTCAAATGATCACCGTTGGTAGCTGGTACTAGGACCTGCATCACAAATAGATGCAGAGTGTAGCATGAGTACCAAAAAAAATAGGTACTCAACAAGAATTATAAGCCGACTGAGCAAGAAAGGTAAAGACAATATGAAAAGATAGAAACTAGACACAAACAAAGGTGAAAGAGGAATATAAAGAAAAGCACACGAGCGAACTAAAACATAAAGAACTAAGTACAACTAAACTAAACCTAACTGGCCCATAAGCCCAGAAGGTACATAAAATATCCTGAACAGACCCTATAAGCCCGACAGGTACAAAAAATAGCTAAACTACTAAGAAATAAGTACGTTAAGTCCAGATCCAAGAAGAATAAAATGGGCCTCTAAACCTCATAAAATAATGATGAGGCTGCCCCCATCAAGCCAGTAAACTCCCAGGGGCACCTGCCCAGCTAGCAAGAGTAAACCCAGGGGCTGCCCAGACAACAGTAAACTCCTAGAGGCACCCATCTAGCTAGCAAGAGTAAACCCAGGGGCATCAACAAGATCGTTGAAGAACCTCGTAACAACCATGAACAATACCAATTTGGAATGACGTCCACTCCCAAGTAATCTGAAAAACGCTCCAAGATCAAACAAACTCCAATACATAATCGTCCAATAAAGCACGAAACCTCAAATATTGCAACAAGGCCATATAATGAGAGAAGAAGGATAAAAGGTCATCAAATCTGGGCAGATGCCTAAACTAAGACTCATCAGGTCAGACTAATGTCTTCTACACCAGTATACAAGGAGCTAAGTCATCTGAATCGACTCGGATATGAAACAAGGCCTGAAAGGCTACACATATCAGAAGTTTATGGCAATCCCTTGTCTAAGCCTAGACTAAGTCCAAAGCATTCTCAAATATACAACAACACACTAGACAAACCACAGGATAAGGATTATCACATAACCCCAACTAGCATGCTCTTAATCAAGCCTAAAACACAGTTTCTAAGCAATGTAGTAAGAATAACCAGGTACCTGCCCCCAATTCACTCAAATCAACATTAATTTACACATTCAAGCTCAATCTAGGAGAAGGAAAGTCGTAGCCTACCTTTAGGCTGATCGTGCGCGCTTTAAATCACGTCTTTGGAGCTTTTCCTTTTTGAATGGCCTCAGAATGATGCCACACTACCAAATATAGTATCATAGTGCTAATACGGCCGTGAAGACACCAAAAACACATAAAACAAAGACGAACCAATTTTGGAGTCCAGATGGGAATCGTTAGACCCACATTGGAATTTCCAAAAATGACTTCCTCAAAGGGTCCAATTCAGTACCCCAAAATTATGTCCTCAAAAGGTACACAATTCAGGGCTCGGAACAGCTTGAATTCAACACATGCAAATACGTCACCAATAAAGAGAAAAAAAGCCATGGCAGCCCTCGAAACACAATTTTTACCTCAAACTGAGGGTCCACCATGCTCCCCGATCACTAAAATGTGTAGTCCCAAGCTTAATGAACACAACCAACATTAAACCACCCAATTCAGAGCTATATCGAGGGAGAAATCTCATGAACAAGTTAAGTAATAAAGTTGATCCCATATCATTTTTTTAAGACCACACAGGTGCTGCCCATCAAAGTCGCTAAAAGATACAGGTTAACAAGCGGTCGGCCTTTCTTTTGTGAGCCCCTTGTCGCTAAAGTCACAATCGCTTAAAGGTTCAAATCCATGTAATAACTCCAAAACTGAAAATGACAACACATTTAGACCAAATTTCATATTGTAGAGCTGATAGAAATGATGAAATTTCATTTCGATACTCGTTGCTTCAGTTATTACAAAAAACCACTTTTGACAACTTTAACTCTCCAAAACTCAGTAACTTCCAAAAAAATCACAGGTTTTCATTCAAATTTAAAAAACAACTTCATAAATCGATCAAACATGACTCAGGGCAACTATCAAAAGGGGTAAAATGGTAATTTTCTAAAAGTTTCCAAAAATGACATTCAAAGTCATTACATCTCGTTACCTCTAGCCGTGGTAGCACATATCCTCAGCATATATGAGAGAATAGAAAAAGGAAACTTAGTAACCAATGGAATCAAGTAAGCACAATAAGAAAGAAAGAATGGAATTCTCCTAAAGTCCTATAGCGTCTTTAAGATAGATAAAAGACATCTCGACACCGATTTGCAGGGCTTTACTAGACTCTTCTTATACTTGTGAGACTAATGAATTTCGTACTGACACCAAATTTTCATTACCCGAAATCAGGAAACTGATGACACCTCGCTCAACCACACAAAAACGTGAGCCAACCCAAACAACTCAATCCAAACACGAAACATAAATATATGAAAGGTAAAAATTTAAGTCAATAAGCAACTCCTTTTATAAAATATTTGAAGAAATGTGGAAAGTCCATACAAAACCATCCAAAACCATCCAAAACTTGGAGATACTAGTACACGCCTTTTCGAATTCGAGGACAACTCAATAAGTCTCACAATCATCCAAAGGAGGGAAATCCACATAAAGTAAGAGGATAGAAGATATCTAAGAAGTATGCGGATCAACCAAGCAGCTTTATCAGAATCTTGAGAGAAATTATCTCAACACTGCTATCGATCACAGGTCAAAGGTACTTGGCTCCGAATTGCATAAATAGGTATAGACATAAATAAGTGTGAGTATTAATCTACGTGTACTCAACAACATTATAGACTGAACCTTATCCAAAGTGATGGCGAGGATCGACCCTAAACTTCCCTAACCTGCTCAAACTCAAATATCAAAACATCTCTACAAGACTAGACTAGTAGCTACAATTGATCTTCATGATTGCAGCTGAGTCCTCACGAACGAAACCTACCAACCCAAACCATCATCACGAATGCGATAAGCCCCACACAAGCGTAAAGGCCAAAACTCCATCAGACCCGACCTAGTCAGGCTTTTATTCATATGTGTGTTTTACTCTGTCCGTACACTTTTACTTTTTATATTTGGAATTTACACTCTCAATCAAAAAACAATGATAATATAAAAGAAATGATTGACATGATTATTTTACCACATAACCCCTATTAATTAATGTTTAGTATTAAGTCATGGAAAATTATTTGGGAAATAAGTAATTAATGTTAAGGGTAGAACATGGAAAAATAATTGTTTTTTTCTAATATGTGAAAAGTGACAAGAAAAGATGAAAATGAATTTTAGAATGGTAGACAAGTAAAAGATGACAAGAGGGTGTTAAACTAAACTTATAAATGATGCTTTGAAAATCAAAATTTGACTAATACTCTTGCTATTTCATGTGGTTATTTAATACTATGGGTAGTATAAGAACACTATCTTGATGAGTGAAAATGAACGAGTAAAATGAAACATTTATTTTCAGTATAGGGAATGCTCCCACCGTCCACCTCTACTTGTCCATTATATTAAAAATAGTAACTGAAATTTACTTATTCGATTTGGAAAATCAAGAGATATTTTATCATTTTATATTTATTTTATCATTATTATTAAATACTACATTCCCCAATATTTAAATAGCTTATTATTAATAAAAGTGATATAGTAAAATTGTTCTTTTATTTATTATTTTTAATGGAGTGTTAAATAAAACATCTACAAATAATGACGTATGGAGAGAGTAGTAATTTGTACCCTATATTTCGAGGAAAAATAAAAAAACGTGGGCACACCAAATCAGAATCAAACAAAAAGAAAAAGTAACATTCAGTTCCAAGTTCCAATGTAACTGAACCGATTCTGACTAATTGAAGACAAAAGAAAGGGTACAATATAATTTCTTACATTGTTTGTGTCACCCCCAAAAAGAAGATAAGAACTTCACAAAGCTTTCTTCAAAATTCACAAAGTTTTCTAATAGATTTCACAAAATTTCGTTAAGAATTCAGTGTCCCAAGATCAATTGGCAAGTGAAGACGTGAGACATGTAGGAAAAAGAGGTAATGTTTACTTTATTATTTCAGAACTTTGATAGATAGTAACACAAATGAGATTTCAGTTGTTCGTTGTTTCATTTTTTAATTTCGATGAGAAAGCTTTGCTTCTATGAAATGTGACATCCGTAATTTTGATGAATATGCTTTGCTTCTTGCAAAATTTTCTTTAGCCCAAGCGAAGTATATCAAAATGATGAGGTTTTAAAAAAATTCAAGGTCTTTGAAACTAAAGGTTATGTTTTTTTTGCACATACCTTTTAATTCAATCAAATTTACCCATTTAATATCGATCGACTTCGAATAATGTTTTCTAATTGCAGTTGAATCATTTTGAAGCTTAACTTAGAGGTGTGAGCTATAGAGTTTAGCTAAATATTACTTTGTGATAACTAATTTCTTACAAGTATGCTACCGTTCTTATACTCTTTTTGGATGTTATTCAATACCAATCTTTAGTGTTTCAATGTACAAGTGATTCTTTGAAGAGAAATTATAGAACTTGATGTTGATACAATTTTGTTTGGGTTGTGTCAATGTTTCTTTATCAAACCAAAGAATTTTGAGTTTCACAAAAAAAAATTATATCTCAATTTTTATTTTTAACTACCCGAGCTTCTTCAACCCTCCATCCTTTCTCTACTCCACCCCACTACTGGAGACACAAGGCTACTACTCCTTCACAGTGGAGATTTCTCAAAGAAGGCTAGAACACAAAATAAAGACATAATGGTTACAATTTCTTTAGAATCCTCCAAAGATTAATTGGCCGACAAGTGAAGACATGAGAAATGTTGTGTAACATCCGGCAATTTGAAATAACTATGAAAAAGCTTGAAATTGGAAATAGTCATTTTAGGAAAAAAATTCAAAATCTGGAAATTTGGTTAAGTGTGGGAAATCAGTGAGTTTTGGCCAACTTTGAGAAGTTATAACTCCTAAATCAGAATGATTTAAGAATAGTTCCAATTATGTTTGTGAAGCTGGTAGAATGATCTTTCCAACGCCACCGAGTTTGCTCGATTCCGAGTTCGTGTGCGCGAATTATGCCCTTTGAAAGTTGGAAAGTTGGCAGGGAATCCGTCCGGAAATTTTAAGGGCATTTTGGTCTTTTCCCTAGCTATTTCTTTTGGGGTTATATTGTTGTGTTAGGCTGATTTTTGTATCATTTGGTCCCATTTTAAAGAGTGAGAGCTAGGGCTTGAGAGTGAAGAGGAGAAGAAGAGGAGAAAGAGAAGATCAAGCAAGGATTTTCGTCAAGGATCGTCGTGGATATCGTCGGCGGTGATCCCTACTAGGTATGTGAGTTCTTAGTGATGGGTTGATCCTTTCCGCCCACACGTCCAACTCGTTTTATTTTCGAGAAAAGCTTGGTTGGGTTGTTGAAATTGTTGGTTTGTGTTCTTGAAGTAGTTGGTTTGTGTTGTTGAAGTTGTTGGTTTTGTTGTTGGAAGTTCTTGTTGGTTTAGTACATGATTTGATTGTGTTTTTGAGTTGAATCTCTTGTATGTTTGAGGGATTTTATGATCGTTAGTATTTGCAGTTGAAACCCTTGAAGTTAGGGTGGTGTGGAGTTGGAAAAGGAGGAAGAAAAGTCGAGTTTTCTGGGGAAAGGGGTGGCGCGTCGCGCCTGCCAGCGCACCCCAAGAGAGCTTATGAGCTTTCTCCCTTGGGGCGCCGCGTCTAGCAGAGCGCCAGCAGGCCCTTTCTGAGCTTAAAGGGCTGGCGCTCCGCGCCTTGCAGAGTGCCAAGGACGCCAAGTTCCCCCATTCTTTTCACACTTTCTCATACATGTTTCTAGGTGTTGTACCTATGTTTCATAGTTGTTTCCAACACCTATGTTTCATAGTTGTTTCCAACACTCCAAGGTACGTCTAAACGTGAAGAAATCATCCATAACATGTGATCAAACCCCTTGAATCAATAAATCCAATTCAAGGAGAGTTAGTTTTCAAGTCAAGTGAAGTTAGGAGTTAAGTCTAGAAGTTAAAGAAGTGAGTCTAAGCAAGTCTTTAAAGTTGTTCGAGAGTCTTTATTGAACATTTTAACTTCATTCTAAGGCTCAAGTTGCAAGTCAAGCAAAGAGTATAGAGTTTCAAGTTAAATCAAGAACATAAAGTTGAGTTCATTTCTCAAAGTTATTAGGGAACTATGTATTCCCAAAGAAGTTTTAAAGAAATGTTTTTTTACATTTAAACAAGGTTGGAAATTGAGATTTCCAAAGAGCCTTCGGGCTAGTTTTTGAGTAATTATCTCAAATCAGCAGGAAGACATATGTTTTAAAAACATAAGAGCCAGTATTTTTTTTTGGGAGTAGTATCGAGCACCGAATTGGGGGAGCGTTCAAAGAACCCATAGCCCCCATAGAACCATGTTAGCCACCATGGGTAGAAAAGGATCATACTTTTTAGATGAATCCTTTTCCAGATAGACTAGTCGATCCATTAGGCAGTTCAGGTCTTATACCTTTGGCTGGGTATAGGATGCTCTGGCAGCATGAGGTCGATCGCTGTATCATCACTATAGCTCTTATGTGATGGTTGTCGGTTAGAGAAACTCCCACAGCAGTAATTGTATTTTCATACACAGAAAGTATTATATTTTTATATATATCAGTTCATTTGTATTTCTATATACATCTCAGGCTTATTGTATCTTTGTATACACACAGAGTTTATAGCAGGTTTTAAACAGTTTTTCTTTATATCGCACTTGTTTTAAATTGCCTTATATTGAAAGAAGTCAGTCAGGTTGAGTTGAGTTGAGCCAGGTAAGCTTTTCAGTTTCTTCCAGATTTCCTTCTAGCCTTTGTTGCTTAGTTTTCCAGCTCGCATACTCGTACATTCCATGTACTGATGCCAGTTGGCCTGCATCTTATAATGATGTAAACCAGGTACCCAGGATCAGCATCCAACACGTCGTCGATCCAGTTGAGCACTCTAGAGTCAGTGGTGAGCCTCCTTGCATTTCGGAGGACTCAATTATTTTGTGTTCTTAGTTTCGTTTTATTAGGGTGTTGCGGGGTCTGTCCCAACATCCATCTCAGTATTTTAGAAGCTTCATAGGCAGTTAGTCAGTTACTTTTGAGTCTCTCATCTATGTATATATGTAAATATTCTATTTTGAGATTCGAGTTGCCTTTGTGGTAAGATTTTATAAGTTAAGTTGTTTTGTAACCTTGCATTTGCATTGAGTTATTCTGTTGAGTTAGGTTTCCGCTGAGTTAAGAAAGGCAGGCCAAGGGTTTGCTTGGGGCCAGAAATGGTCTCCGGGTGCCGGTCCCGCCCAGGATGTAGGCTTGGGGCGTGACATGTTGCAAAATGAGGTAATTTTTACTTTGTTGTTTTAGAATTTCAATAGTGACAAAAATGAGATGGATATTCATTGTTTCATGTTTTAATTTTCATGAACAAGCTTTGCTTCAGTGATATCTGTAAGTTTCCTTACCTAATACATGATGACATTCTCGAGTTAAATTTTACATATCTATAGTTATGGAGTTCCACAAATTCCATGACACTAGTTAAAATTTTTCAATAATAGGATCTTATGGTGGCTTGTGTGTGCTATTGCTTAGAGATTTTCCTTTCTTACAAAGTTTTATTATGCATCAATATATGAAGTATATCAAAATGAGGTTTTAAAAAGAAAATGAGTTGATGCTCTAGTTGTACTTTTTCATACTAAGTTTCTTTTAGGTGTGCTAAAATGTTACTCTTCTGGGATGTGTCTCTTTTACCAATAGTTAATGAAAAGAGGTAGAAGTGGTTCCTTAAAAGGTAAAAACAAGAACTTTTATCATGCCTTCTAATGAATTCTACTCGAGGAACTAGCTTCACATTCAATGTTACTTAGATTGAGGTTTCTAAAATTGTGTTATAAGATCTG
>NC_064282.1:70178354-70289690 GCF_019186545.1 Solanum stenotomum | reverse complement strand
GCAAAAAGTTGAGCCAACCCAAACAACTCAATCCAAACACGAAACATAAATATAGTAAATATATAAGTCAATAAGCAACTCCTTTTATAAAATATTTGAAGAAATGTGGAAAGTCCAGACAAAACCATCCAAAACTTGGAGATACTAGTACACACCTTTTCGAATTCAAGTACAGCTCAATAAGTCTCACAATCATCCAAAGGAGGGAAATCCACATAAAGTAAGAGGATAGAAGATATCTAAGAAGTATGCGGATCAACCAAGCAGCTTTATCAAAATCTTGAGAGAAATTATCTTAACACCGTTATCGATCACAGCTCAAAGGTACTTGGCTCCGAATCTGCATAAAAAGGTATAGAAATAAATAAGTGTTAGTATTAATCTACGTGTACTCAACAACATTATAGACTGAACCTTATCCAAAGTGATGGCAAGGATCGACCCTAAACTTCCCTAACCTGCTCAAACTCAAATATCAAAACATCTCTACAAGACTAGACTAGTAGCTACAATTGATCTTCATGATTGCAGTCGAGTCCTCACGAACGAAACCTACCAACCCAAACCATCATCATGAATGCGACAAGGCCCACACAAGCGTAAAGGCCAAAACTCCAGCAGACCGACCTAGCCAAGCTTTTATTCATATGTGTGTTTTACTCTGTCCATTCACTTTTACTTTTTATATTTGGAATTTACACTCTCAATCAAAAAACAATCATATATATATACAAAAGAGAACCCTAGGCCCGTCTATGTGGTGCCACCACAAACCAGAATTCCCTTTGAATTTATTTATTTCCTAAACTAGCCTTCCCTTTCACGAAAAGTTGTGACTTTTATGAAAAGTTGCGACTTTTACGAAAAGTTGTGGCTTTTACTAAAAGTTGTAACTTTTATGAACAATTGTGACTTTTATGAAGAGTTGTATCTTTTATAAAAAGTTGCAACTTTTATGAAGAGTTGTGACTATATGAAAATTGTGACTTTTATGAAAGGTTGTGGCCTTTCCAAAGGGTTGTAACTTTTCCAAAGAGTTGTGACCTTTTCGATAAGGCACAATAAGTATTTGTTCACACTATCCTTTGTTCATAATAAACAAAACTTTTATTTCTGCCACTATTATTTGTAGGTTTTTTTCGCTATTGGGGAGTCGAATTCAAATACATTAATCAAGCTTCTTATGAAGTGTGTTTCATTCATCAAAATTTTATTCCTCCTATTTCATGAAGCTTAATATGTTACTGTAGGTCATAGTGATTCATGTATATTACAATTTCTTTTTGCTGTTTTGGTGACTTTTATTTAACTCTGTTAAAAATTCCTGTGAGGATGATTGAAAATTTATCTTCTCTTTTGTCTCTTTCTACAAATTTCTTCATATACTTTTTGAGAAAATTGTTTGTGGGTTGTGCTATATTTGATAGCACACAACAACAAATATGTGATAACTTATAAGGAACCAATGATGAAGTTTGTTAAAAGAACCAAACAGACCGCTCTCTTGCTTGTCACCGTTAGTATATTATTTTGATTGTTTTTTTCTTAGGTACAAATATTTTGTATGTCACTACACTCTTCCTAGAATATTAGTATAGAGACAATTAGTCCACTACTTTTATCGCAAGTTAACTTATTTGTCATATTTCTTCGTCTTTTCTTTTTGGGCATAATAAGAAATCAGGTTTTCTTTAAACTAACAAATGTCCAAAATACACTATAACAAAAAAAAATTTAACAACAATAAATATGCACATTAATGAAGAGTGTTAAAGCATCTACCGATATTAATTAATTGTCATTAGATTCAATGTTGCTATAGACTTTAGGGACATTTATAGAGAGTATCAATTGCCTCTGAAAATTCATATTTAGCGACACATTAAGCTATTAATTGTTGTTAAAGATCATTTTTGTTGTAGTGATAACTCTTTCTTTTGATTAAGTTTTTTGTTTTTTTGTATAAAGAAGTAATAAATCTTTCTTTTAGCATCTTTCAATTTAATTTGTGAACTGTAACCTTGGATACAACTCGACAGACTATCTTTTTGAAATATATGTTAAGCAACATACCTTTTTCTTCTTGATTGCTAGGAATGCGAGGTCGTCTTTATTATTATTTGTGGATATTTGTCAGTTCAAGTGCTCACAAAATTATGTTGTAAGATTTTAATATGTTATGTGTCAAAATTTTGATTTAGAATATCCAGTTGTGAACAGTTCCATTCAGATGCCACCTACTGCTTGGTTGATAATTGCATTTATCCTTTATAACTGCATTCCATAATCATAACAATAACTATGGTTCAATTCCAAATAAGTTGGGGGTGATATGCAACCTAAGCAATAGTAATGACTATCATGAGATAATGAGGAAAAACATTTATGATACTAACAATTTTAGTGTCATTTTTAACATATACATGATACGTCATACTATAATAAAAAAGAGAATGATGGAGGTTCATAAGAAATGAGTCGAAGGTTCTCCATTTTAATTTAGTGAATTATGTTCTTTACAATAGTGTATGTATCGAAAATACCAATATTACCGAATGATCATATGTAAGCTTAATAAAATAGTTCAATCCCGTGCGAAGCACGTGTAATTTACCTAGTGATAGTATAAAAGAAATGATTGACATGATTATTTTACCACATAACCCCTATTAATTAATGTTTAGTATTAAGTCATGGAAAATTATTTGGGAAATAAGTAATTAATGTTAAGGGTAGTACATGGAAAAATAATTATCTTTTTCTAATATGTGAAAAATGACAACAAAAGATGAAAATGAATTTTAGAATGGTAGACAAGTAAAAGATAACAAGAGGGTGTTAAACTAAACTTATAAATGATGCTTTGAAAATCAAAATTTGACTAATACTCTTGCTATTTCATGTGGTTATTTAATACTATGGGTGGTATAAGAACACTATCTTGATGAGTGAAAATGAACGAGTAAAATGAAACATTTATTTTCAGTATAGGGAATACTCCCACCGTCCACCTCTACTTGTCCATTATATTAAAAATAGTAACCGAAATTTACTTATTCAATTTGGAAAATCAAGAGATATTTTATCATTTTATATTTATTTTATCATTATTATTAAATACTATATTCCCCAATATTTAAATACTTATTATTAATAAAAGTGACATAGTAAAATTATTGATTTATTATTTTTAATAGAGTATTAAATAAAACATCTACAAATAAAGACGTATGGAGAGAGTAGTAATTTGTACCCTATATTTCGAGGAAAAATAAAAAACCGTGGGCACACCAAATCAAAATCAAACAAAAAGAAAAAGTAACATTCAGTTCCAAGTTCCAATGTAACTGAACCAATTCTGACTAATTGAAGACAAAAGAAAGGGTACAACATAATTTCTTACATTGTTTGTGTCACCCCCAAAAAGAAGATAAGAACTTCACAAAGCTTTCTTCAAAATTCACAAAGTTTTCTAATAGATTTCACAAAGTTTCGTTAAGAATTCAGTGTCCCAAGATCAATTGGCAAGTGAAGACGTGAGACATGTTGGAAAAAGAGGTAATGTTTACTTTATTATTTCAGAACTTTGATAGATAGTAACACAAATGAGATTTCAGTTGGTCGTTGTTTCATTTTTTAATTTTGATGAGAAAGCTTTGCTTCTATGAGTTGTGACATCCGTAATTTTGATGAATACGCTTTGCTTCTTGCAAAATTTTCTTTAGCCCAAGCGAAGTATATCAAAATGATGAGGTTTTAAAAAAATTCATGGTCTTTGAAAATAAAGGTTTTTTTTTTTTTTGCACATACCTTTTAATTCAATCAAATTTACCCATTTAATATCGGTCGGCTTCGAATAATGTTTTCTAATTGCAGTTGAATCATTTTGAAGCTTAACTTAGAGGTGCGAGCTATAGAGGTTAGCTAAATATTACTTTGTGATAACTAATATCTTACAAGTATGCAACCGTTCTTATACTCTTTTTGGATGTTATTCATTACCAATCTTTAGTGTTTCAATGTACAAGTGATTCTTTGAAGAGAAATTATAGAAACCCTTGATGTTGATACAATTTTGTTTGGATTGTGTCAATGTTTTTTTATCAAACCAATGAATTTTGAGTTTCACCAAAAAAAAATTATATCTCAATTTTTATTTTTAACTACCCGAGCTTCTTCAACCCTCCATCCTTTCTCTACTCCACCCCACTACTGGAGACACAAGGCTACTACTGCTTCACAATGGAGATTTCTCAAAGAAGGCTAGAACACAAAATAAAGACATAATGGTTACAATTTCTTTAGAATCCAATGTCCAAAGATTAATTGGCCAACAAGTGAAGACATGAGACATGTTGCAAAATGAGGTAATTTTTACTTTGTTGTTTTAGAATTTAAATAGTGACAAAAATGAGATGGATATTCATCGTTTCATGTTTTAATTTTCATGAACAAGCTTTGCTTCAGTGATATCTGTAAGTTTCCTTACCTAATACATGATGACATTCTCGAGTTAAATTTTACATAGCTACAGTTATGGAGTTCCACAAATTCCATGACACTAGTTAAAATTTTTCAATAATAGGATCTTATGGTGGCTTGTGGGTGCTATGCTTAGAGATTTTCCTTTCTTACAAAGTTTTATTCTGCATCAATAAATGAAGTATATCAAAATGAGGTTTTAAAAAGAAAATGAGTTGAAGCTCTAGTTGTACTTTTTCATACTAAGTTTCTTTTAGGTGTGCTAAAATGTTACTCTTTTGGGATGTGTTTCTTTTATCAACAGTTAATGAAAAGAGGTAGAAGTGGTTCCTTAAAAGGTAAAAACAAGAACTTTTATCATGCCTTCTAATGAATTCTACTCGAGGAACTAGCTTCACATTCAATGTTACTTAGATTGAGGTTTCTAAAATTGTGTTATAAGATCTGGTCTTTCCTCATTTATGTGTAGTTTATTATACTCAAAATATTTTGCATAAGATAAATTTAAATGGAGAAACATGGTCTGAGAGGATTCATATAACTGGACCCCAACTTGTTTGAAACTAAGATGCAATAGTTGTAGTTGTTGTAGTATTGTACTTAAACTGACCGTCTCTATCTATTTCCATATGTATCGTAGTGTAGAAGACATAAGATACATGGAATGACAATCTCAGAATGCATTGATTTAACTCTTAGTTTTTCTAGAATAGTTCTTAAGGAAGTTGAGATACATTATTGTGATTTGAATTCTATTAAACTTTCTAGTTTCAGAAAAATCTAATGGGTTTCTTGCCATTGAGCTAGAACTATGCTCTCGACAACTCAATGGTTAATGTGTGTGGAACTTTTCCACCTTGTTTTAAAGTAATGTTGTTTCTTTACTAATCATGAATAGATTGTTGTTGGGGCTTCAAATCTATCTCTTAGAAAGAAGGACCAAGCACGGTGAATTCGACCATTTTAACTACGCAATTTTGTGATGAATTAATTAATGGTGAGAGAACGAGTGATAATCCTGCAAAAGTTGTGTCTATGGGGAAGAGGAGTCGTGAAGAACGATATGTTAACATTTTGGAAAGTTAGTTTAGCCATCCAAATTGTTTTTCGCCTTTCTATTTTACAGTTAATTAGAGTCTCTCACAAGACTCTACTTATGGTAGTTAGTATCTCGCACTATGAACTTTTTTAGTAGGATTGTAAATAATTCTTGTTCTTTCTTATTTCCTCATTATTTGTCCTCAATAAGTTGAAATTCTTTGTTTCATGAGATATCCTAATCTTTTGTCCGTTATTTACAAGAAAGAATCTCATGTATATTTTTTCATTTTTTAATATTCTATTGCTAATACGATATTCTGACACTTTCACAATATCTATATTAGTTAAGATTAAGTTTCTAGGAATCTTTTATCAAATAAGATATTTATATGCCGGTAAAAAATTTGCCCTAATTTGCATGGTATTGACGTGTAAGTGTTTTTTATATTGATCTTTATTTATATATATATATATATATACATTTACCATAACTTACACGTTATGCCCAATTGTATAAACCTTTTATACTAGTATGATCAATATATTTATAGCTTCAATAGTCAATTAAAAATTTTCTTAACTTGGTATTGGATTACTTAGTATTGCATGCCTAGCATCATGGTTCGAGGTGTGGAGGAGCTATTATAGTCCAAGATCCTATTAGAGGTTCCTCTGATTTTCTTACCTTATTTGAAGTTTATTTTTCTCTTGAAGGGAAATCAAAGTATTACCATAAATGCTTTAATTTTTCCTGAAAGGAAATTATAATTTATTCTATATTTGGGTTATTCCTTCCTTGAAGGAAAAGTTTGAAACTCTATAAATTGAAAACTACTCTTCTCACATAAAATATGATAGCATCCACAATGAGTCGTTTAGAGACTTTTGTTAATGGGGAAATTTTCTCCCAACATACAGATTGTAATCTTCTTATTAATCTTTTATACACAATACATATGTTGAATTTGTAGCTTTCTTTCCTTTATGGTGCTAAGCTTAGATTTTTGTCACATTGTCCCCTTCATGGTCTCTCAACGAGAATGAAAAGTTTTGTTGTGTCTGGGCTGTGACTGAATTTAGCCACATGGATGTCTAACCATGAGATGTGGAATTTATTTCGTTGATATAATATTTGTTTAGCTTGAGCGAAATTTAGCATATTCTTAGGGACCTTCTTTGTTAGTAAGTTTGTTCCTTCTTATAGAAAAAAACTAGAGTACTTAAAAAAATTCCATTTGTATGTTTCGATTTACTTTGGTGGGTACCTATTAAAAGTATCTTTCGTCTTGTTGGAAAAATTAGTGTAATCTCAAAAGGTGGTTAATGTGCATCATTGGTTTGGGAAACATTAATTTTGGGATATTATTATTATATCTATTTATTAAAATATTTTATTACATTTAATATAGTCAAACTAGACATTGTAGAAACACCTATATATACACCACTTTGGTTAACACAAAATAGTCAAATTTATCTATCTACTTTCTTCTTTCTCCAATTTCGGTTTATTATTTCTGCTTATAGTTAATCACTTAAAAAGTTTGTTGCATCTTGGGGGATATGCCTAATTATATCTTTCAGGATAGTTTCTTAACATGCCTCAAGGTAATTTCTATTCTCCATAAAGTACTATTTTTCTATCACTTGAAGCTACCATTTCTAATGGTGTATTATTTTGTCAAATTGTTGATCCTTAAAATTCACCTCTATCATAAAACTCCTCTTTTGGCCAAGGCCTTCTTGAATCCCCTAAGTCTAAATCGGACTATCAATGAAGAGCGGATGCTTGACAAGATTCTAACTAGAGGTACTTCGAAACCTGCTTATTCCTCTTATTTGTAACTCATCACTACACTTGTGGCTTAATTATTTTCATGTCAATTAACTCTTACATTCTGATATTTTCTTGTTTTCCCTTAATGTCCATGTTCAACTTGACATCTAGCAATGTTTTATATGCTTGTTCTATTTCGGTCTGAGACTTGTTGGTTTTAATCATCTTTCATTATTTCTAATTTGCTAATCTGAATACAGGAGATAACAACACTTACCTATTCTTCTTATCTGTAGCTCATTATTACTACATTTGATATACATTATTTACAAAACTTAGAAATCTAGCTGCTGAAAATATAAATGCTATTCTGTTTGAAAATGATCATATGCGTCAAAATATATGAACATTTTCATACTAATAGCATGTACATCTTTAGCCAGTTCTTCATAATGATGTATAATCACTTTGTATATCAAAACTCGATATTGTTTTAATGAACTATAATGTACCTTATCAAACTTCTGAGCATAAGGTTACTTGTGTTACCATTGTTGATCATATAATGTTGCTAAGGCTTTAGACTGATTGTTTTAAATGACCTATTTATATATATTGTTTTAAGTGTGTCAAACATTTATTAATGCATATATTTACAAAGTTTATAGAGAGGTGGCAAAGAGTCCAAAAAGGGAAAATAAAAAACTTCAATTTTAGAGCAAAATAACTACAAATGTCTTTTATTAAAGAAAAAAAAATACTATCTTAATTTACACTGTACTTAAAGTTTGTAGTGAATCTGATTGTTCAACTGATATAATACATGAAATTTGATTAACTTTGAGAAAATAATTTAAATAAATTTGGTCAAAGTCTAGGAATGACCAACATTTATTGACTTAAGTAGTGGATTTGATTGTTCAAATACATATTGGAATAACTCTTTTGGAACTATTTGAATTATTTTGACATAGTCTAAAATACACTTGTGCACTAGAATAATAATGTTGCTGAATTCATTCAATGTAGATATTAAGAGAATAGCACACCGACCAAGAGGAGACAAATAGGCACAACTTAGATAGTATCGATTTGCTTTTTTATTTTATCTAGTCCATTATTGTTTGTTAATAGTCTAACAATGAAGGACTTAGATTATGTAATAGTGAGTTTGATTCTATTTTGAATCACATTTTGGCATTTAAATAAAAAAAAATCTTGTTTGTTCTTGAGTTCACCAATATTCTGATGGTTTGATTAGCATATTGTCATCTCTTTATTATATTAGACATGCTAAGTTAGATCTTCAATTCTTTTTTGGTTTCTTTTTCCTTATCTTTTTTCCTAGTTCTAATAAATTTTGGAAGTCTAGTAACAAAATTGACAAAAGTTTGTTTTTTCTGTTCTCTATTTTATTTATTTTATTTCAATCTTTATCTCCCAATTATATTCATCTAAATACGGTAAATTACTGCAAGTTTTCACATCTCACATAAACAAACACAAAAGGATACACAAACGTATATTTGATTTCTCTTTGCATAGAAAATGTTTGTTCTCACTTTTTGCCTCCTTGACTTTGTGGTAAATTTGTTTTTTTTCTTATGTTCATTCCTAGATTTTGATTTGTTGGACACTTGTATCAACACTTTAGTGTTTGTGTTTCATTGTTGTGTATGGATATATACTCAAAGTAATTAAATTTAAATTAAGCAAAACAAACAATGATTGGACAACATGTTTCCTCTTTTTTTATTTGTAGTAATTCGTTGATGAATTTTGAATTATGAATCAAAAAAGGAGAAATCTTTTGTTCAATCATTGTTACGCTTTGCTTAAATCAAATTTAATTAGACTGAGTATATATGCATACAAAACTATGAAAACACAGACACTAACACTGATATATATGGACAACAAATCAAAATTTAAGATCGAACATATGAAAAAAAATAATTTTACCACAAAATCAAGAAGGAAAATAAAGTGTGAACACACATTTTCTGCCAAGAGGAATCAAATATATGTTTATGTACCCGTTTGTTTGTGTTTGTGTGAGATGTAAAGACTTGCAATAATATATTGTATTTAGACTAATACAATTGAGAGATAACTAAAGAAATAAAAGAAAATGGAGAATAGGAAAAAACTAAGCTTTTGTCGATCTTGTTACTAGTCGTCCAAAATTTATTAGAACTGGAAAGAGAAAAGAAAAAATAAACCTAAAATGAATTGCAGATCTCAGTTAACATCTTTAATAAAGTAGTCACAATATAATAATTGAACCATCAATATATAGGTGAACACAAGGACAAAGAAGAAAAAAAATCATTGAATGCCAAAATGAGATTTGGATGGAATCAAAGTCACCATCACATAATTTAAGCCATTCATTGTAAGAGAATTAATGCAATAATGAATTGAATAAAATAAAGAAACACATCCCTATTCTCTTAGTTGCATTAGCATGTCTCCTCTTGACTAGTGAGCTATTTCCATAATACTTAAATTGAATGAAGAAGCAAAATAGTGTCACCCCTACTGGTTAAAATGCCTTGTCTTTGCCTATAACATATTCTACCAAAAATATGAATTAAAAAGAAAAAACGAATGAGTTAGTGTCTTGTATTTTATATGTATTGTCTTGGACATTGAGTTGTTCCATTGTAAACTACATTTGTTAAAATTTATTGCTTATATATATATACATATATATTACCTTAAAATTACAACGGTCCTTAGAAATCTTATGGCAACTATTTGATCATGTGCTAGGTAAGGCAACTTATAGACCAACAGAGGGACGGATGTCATAGAAGCAAAGTTTTCTCTCAAAAACTAAAACATGAAACAATGAAAATCCATCTCATTTCTATTACTATCAAAATTTTAAAACAACAAAGTAAAAACTACTTTTTTCCCAACATGTCTTATGTTGTGTCTAATGAAAGCTTTTGGGTTTTTGGTGGAAGAAGTTCATGAAAACTGAAGAATATTTTTGGGGGGTTGAGGTTTGTTTCTGATGATTACCTCAGAGGGATCCACAACTTGTTCGAGTTGAGAAAATGTTTGAACATGTCCAATCTAAGTTTCCTAGAGCACCAAAATTTCTGCTTGTTCTGCTTCATGAGCGGAAAAATTGTGGCATATACGGTTAGTATAATGTACTTGTTCTTTTGATTAGTATTTAACTCGATGTTGAAATAAGGCAGATTTAACAAGGTTAGCTACTAATCAAGAGAACAAGTACATTATATTACTGTATATGCCCCAATTTTTCCACTTAGGAAGCAAAAACAAACAGAAATTTTGGTGCCCCAGGAAGCTTAGATTGGACTTGTTCAAACATTTTCTCAACTCTAACAAGTGGTGGATCCCTTCTGAGGTAATCATTAGAAACAAACCCCAAACGCCCCAAAAAATCTTTAGTTTCCATGAACATCTTTCAGCAGAAACCCAAATGCTTTCATCAGACACAACATACGACATGTTGGAAAAAGAGGTAGTTATTACTTTGTTGTTTCAAAATTTTGATAGTAACAAAAATGAGATGGATGTTCATTGTTTCATGTTTTAGTTTTGATGAGCAAACCAACCTAACCTTCAACATCAAGTCGTGGTAGAACAAGAAAGGTCTTCATCCAGAATAAGTGCCACTCTAGGATAAAAATCAGTGAGACAGAGTATCTAACTGCAAGCAGACGTGATATTGTGTTCAATGTCGGAATGTGTGCAATATTCCAAGCTTCTCCGAAGGAATCTTGTTAGAGAACTGCGAAGAAGATTCTGAGATATTTGAAGAAGACATGGACCCGATTCTATTCTATCTATCAGAAGACTCATTTGATTTGGTAGAATATGTTGATGCAGACTATGCTGGGTATCAAATTAATAGAAAGAACACCTCAGGAATGACTCATTTTCTGGGCGTATCTCTTATCTCCTAAGTAACTAAAAAAGCAAAATTTTGTTATCCTTTCAATAGTTGAGGCAAAGTATGTAACAATAGCAACTTGTTGTGCACAACTCTTATGGGATGCAACTTGGAGACTTTGGAGTGGTTACTTACAGTATTCCTCTCCTGTGGGAAAATACAAGTGCTCTCTATATGACTAAGAATCAAATTGTTAAAAAGGGAAACATTAGTATGCAATTTTGCAAGACTGAAGATCAAAATGTTGATATTCTCATGAAAGCTCTGAGTAGGGACCTGTTCAAGAAAAAAACAAAACAAATTAAAGTTGGGGATGCTGTAACTTGAATGAGTGGATCATGTATGAAGAAATCAACCTGTACATGACTATAAAAAAAGAGTATGTATCCTCATTTTTAAGATATGCATGTTTTAGTAAATTCAGTCTCATACCTTTTGTATGCTGATGGAAAATGGAGGTCAGGACAGATCTGGGCAGTTACATCCAAACTATATGGAGGGCCCCGGTCCTTTCTCGAAGGTTAGCATTCTTAACACAACATTTAAATTACTTAAGAGAACCATTACAATTGCCATGTGGCAGTCATCCAGGTAACTGACCATTGTCCATCATTGAATACCAAACGACACTTCCTTTTGGGAGATCTTACACCCTTTCAGTAATTTTTATAGTCTCCATTTCCTTCAATCTCTCCCAAAATTCAAATTTGCTTCCAAAATCAGATCGACTCCTCTCTGTTTGTTAATCAGATAGACAAATCCTCTACATAACCCCCCTACTTCGACCATGCCTCCTATCGAACAAGAAGTTGCACATGCTACTGAAGTTCCTTCAACCACTAGAAGAAGAGTCTTTAACCCCTAACCACTGAGGGTCTAGTCTTACCTGTGGTGAACCCTCTTGAAAATGACCTCCCATGTTTGTTCTCCTATCGTAGACCTAAATGCATCTCAAAAATCTTCTCTTGAGGGATCTATTCACTCAAAGGTTTAGTCTGTGAAATAAGCCTCTGACCCTATTGTGATCCAACCTGGTTATGTTCTTCCTGGCCTATCTAAACAAAACTTCGATGGAGATCTGTCAGAAGGTAAAATCATAGGGTCGAATATTCTTGCTACAAGTGATGAGTGGGTTATTGAAAGTGTTACTGAGATGAGGGATGATACAAGTGTTAACTTGAGATATTTTGCATAATGACAAACTAATTTCTTATCGCTGTAAATCAAGGAGCAAGATTTTGAGACTG
Organism: Solanum stenotomum; assembly: GCF_019186545.1. Classification (NCBI taxonomy): domain Eukaryota; kingdom Viridiplantae; phylum Streptophyta; class Magnoliopsida; order Solanales; family Solanaceae; genus Solanum; species Solanum stenotomum. Next base: position 70,277,209 of record NC_064282.1, on the reverse strand, counting down.
CTAAGCATCATCACCCAAGGAGATAGATTGATTAAATCAAATCAATCTAAACTATTGACAGATATCAATCTAACTAGGTACCACATCGGATCCTATGAAGCCAAAAAAGAAGAAGCAAAATCAGACGACCAAGATAGGAAAGCAGATCAAGGAAGATCACATTCTGATCAAGGAAGATCACATTGTGATCTCAATCTACAAGTCAAGACACACACCAATATATTGAGGACTAACTACAAAAATCTGTTTCAAGGCAAGAATGGACGGTGTTGTAACTCAATCAAGAAAGACTTATTCTGAATCAAGGAAACGTTACAAATTCTTGATTGAAGGATATTCCCTTGGGTTTTCCTATTAGAGCTAAAATCAACGCACTACTAAGCATATAAATTAAGCCCCTTCTCAAAAGCTAAAAACGCGCAACTTTACTTGTTATATTGTAATCTTCTATCATGTTTCATAAAGCTTTGTACACATTTGAGTGAACAATCAAAAAAGAAAAGAGAAGGAAAGATACTGAGTGTAGGTTATACAAGTAGAGGTCATGTCAAGATAGAAACTTTGATTTGCATATCAAACAGGTTTTTGATTCACATCTCTGTACAACCCAAGTTCTCTTCAAGCTATAAAGGAGGCCCTTGAAACCTAAGGGGACTGGAAACAGACACCACATCGATGTTCTGAACTAGTATAAAAACATTCTGTGTCTATTTACTTTCTGCTCGTTACTTATCGTTAACTTTATTATCTAATCTGCAGGGAAAGTTGACTTATCTCATAGATCAGTCGACTACAAATTTTAATTCACCCCTCCCCTCTTAACTTTCAATAAGAACACCATTTTTGGGAGAGGAAAACCAAATTTGTGTTCGCTCTAACTCTCTGGGTTTGGGTTCTCCACCCATATTTGATCCGACCTAGGCACTGGTTTAGTTGTTGCTTCTGCTGATACTGATAAGGGTGAAAATAAGGATGATCAACCTTTACGGTGGAAATTGCAAAGAAAACGAGTTCCGTTGTCAAAAGGAAAGGAAAAAGTAGTTGAGGAGTAAAGTGTGAAACCAAGTCCTTATCATACAAGGGGAACCACTCTGGGTGATACGATGAAGTCTAGTAAAACTTGAACTACAGAGAACCGGAGAAAAAGGAAACATTCTATTATTAATGAGGACTAGGTTCCTGATGTGAATCTGGTTGACAATTCTAAAGATAAGGAAGAAAGTGAGATGTATGCATATGTTGTTATTGCAGTTGAGAATAGAAGAGGGGAGGCACCAAAGAAAAAGCCTACCAAAAACCAAGGATAAGAAAGCCTCAAGCACAATAGAAGAATGAATCAGAAGGGAAATGAAAAAGGTTGCCTACAAAGGGAAGGCAAAAAGAAACTGTGAAGAGGAAAGTGTAGAAATCCTGTCCAGATTATGAGTCTGACAAGGGACCAAGTTCATCTGGAAGAAAAAGGAAGGATGAGAAGGAGTTGACAAAGGAGGAAAGGATCGAGATCTTGAGAACTCCAAAAGTTCTCAATGGAAGTGTGTTTGATCTCGAAATAAATACAAAGCCAGGGATAAGAAGCTTGGTTGATGCTGTAATGATACAAAGCTGGACACATTTTTTTTACAGCACATGTGCTTGTACTGCATGAATCATAAGTGAGGGAATTCTTCTACAAGATGGTATTTATTGAAGATGGGAGCCTAAATACTCAAGTAGGCAACATGCGGTTCAACTTGAATGAGGAGATTTTGGGGAAAATTCTGCAAGTGCCAAGGAAAGGAATCCAGACAATTGTTGAAAAGTCCCCATCAAAGGAATTTTTTCAGGAAATTAGCAACTTCTCAATCAAAGTTATGAAGGTATTCCTTAAGAGTATCTCAAAAATAAGTATCAATTGTTCTTTGAGTTTATCAATAAGGTGGTGTTGCCTAGGTGTCACGCCCTGAGCCTACACCCTGGGTGGGACCGGCACCCAGAGACCATTGTTGGCCCCAAGCGAACCCTTGGCCTGAATTTCTTAACTCAACGGAAACCTAACCCAACAGAATAACTCCATGCAATGCAAGGACAAAAAACAACTTAACTAATAAAAATCTGGCCAAAAAGGCAACTCGAGTCTCAAAATAGAATATTTACATATATCTATAGATAAGAGACTCAAAACTAACTACTGACTATCTATGAAGCCTCTAAAATACTGATATGGATGTTGGGACAGACCCCGCAACATCCTAATATAATAAAACTTAAGAACACAAATAATCGAGTCCTTCGGAAAGCAAGGAGGCTCACCAATGACTCTGGAATGCTCAACTGGATCAATGGCGTGCTGGATGCTGATCTTGGGTACCTGTATCTGCATCGTCATAAGATGCAGGCCAACTGGCATCAGTACATGGAATGTACGAGTATGCGAGTTGGAAAACTAAGCAACAAAGGCTAGAAGGAAATCTGGAAGAAACTGAAAAGCTTACCTTGATGAACTCAACTCAACCTGACTGACTTCTTTCAATATAAGGCAATTTAAAACAAGTGCGATATAAAGAAAGACTGTTTAAAACATGCTATAAACTCTGTCTGTATACAAAGATTCAATAAGCCTGAGATGTATGTAGAAATACAATGAACTGATGTATATAAAAATACAATAATTTCTGTGTATGAAAATACAATAACTGCTATGGAAGTTTCTCTAACCGACTACCATCACATAAGAGCTATAGTGATGATACAGCGATCGACCTCACGCTGCTAGAGCATCTTATACCCGGCCAAAGGTATAAGACCTGAACTGCCTAATGGATCCACTAGTCTATCTGGAAAAGGATTCATCTAAAAAGCATGATCCTTTTCTACCCATGGTGGCTAACAAGGTTCTATTGGGGCTGTGGGTTCTTTGAACGCTCCTCCAATTCGGCGCTCGATACTACTCCAAAAAAAAATGTACTAGCTCTTATGTTTTTAAAACATATGTCTTCCTGCTGATTGAGATAATTACTCAAAAACTAGCCTGAAGGCTCTTTGGAAATCTCAGTTTCCAATCTTGTTTAAATGTAAAAATATTTCTTTAAAACTTCTTTGGGAATACATAGTTCCCTAATAACTTTGAGAAATTAAATCAACTTTATGTTCTTGACTTAACTTGAAACTTGAGACTCTTTTCTTAACTTGAACTCTATACTCTTTACTTGACTTGAACTTGAACCTTAAACGAAGATAAAACGTTTGATAATGACTCTTGAAGAGCTTTAGAGACTTGCTTTGACTCCCTTCTTGAACTTCTAGACTCAACTCTTAACTTCACTTGACTTGGGACTAACTCTCCTTGAATTGGAATTATGAATTCCAGGTGTTTGATCACGTTTTGTGGAAGGATTCTTGACGTTTAAACGTACCTTAGAGTGTTGGAAACAACTTGGGAACATAGGTACAATACCTAGGAACATGCATGAGAAAGTGGAGAAGTAATGGGAAGACTTGGCGCTCTGAGAGGCGCGGAGCGCCAGACCTCAAACTTCAGAAAGGTCTGGTTGGGGTTCTGGTAGGGGCGGCGCCCCAAGGGGTGGACCTCAGAGTCCCTCTTGGGGCGCGCTGGCTGGCGCGACGCCCCTGCCCTTTTCCCCGAAAACTCAACTTTTCTTCCTCATTTTTCCAACTCTAAACCACCCTAACTTCAAGGGTTTCAACTCTAAACACTAAGTATCATAAAATCCCTCAACATACAAGAGATTCAACTCAAACACAATCGGAAACATGCCCAAATCAAGAAGGGATTTCAACAACACAAACAACAACATCAACAACACAACCAAACAACTTCAACAACATATCCAATCTTTTCTCAATAGTAAAAAATTAGTTTGGTGTGTGGGGGAAAGGATCAAGCCAACACTAAGAACTCACATACCTAGTAGGGATCACCCCCGACGATATCCACGACGCAAACTTGCTTGATCTCGTCTTTCTCCTCTTCTTCTCTTCTTCTTCTCTTCTTCACTCTCAAGCCCTAGCTTTCACTCTTTTAAAATGGGACAAAAATGATCAAAAAATCAGCCTAACACCACAATATAACCCCAAAAGAAATAGCTAGGGAAAAGACCAAAATGCCCTTAAAATTCCGGATGGATTCCCTGCTAACTGTCCAACTTTCAAAGGGTATAACTCGCTCAAACAAACTTGGAATCGAGCAAACTCGGTGACATTGGAAAGATCATTCCACAAGCTTCGCAACCATAACTGGAACTACTTGTATATTATCCTGAGCTAGGAGTTATGACTGCTCAAAGTTGGCCAAAACTCACTGATTTCTTGATGGTAACCTTATTCAACTGACGGTAGTCTATACACATTCTAAGGGAACCATCTTTCTTTCTCACAAACAAGACCGGAGCACCCCAAGGTGAGACACTCGGTCGAATGAAACCCTTATCTGGGAGATCTTTCAACTGCTCTTTCAATTCCTTCAACTTTGCTGGTGCCATTCTATATGGCAGAATAGAGATAGGACGAGTATCTGAAATGAGATCTATGCCGAAATCTCTTTCTCTCTGAGGAGTAATTCCTGGTAGATCATCAGGAAAAACATCTGGAAACTCTCTTTCTACAGGAACTGACTGAAAATAAGGTACCTCAACACTAGAGTCATTAACTCGGACTAAGTGATAGATACAACCCTTTGAAACTAACTTTCTTGCCTTAAGGTACGAAATGAAACGACCCTTAGGCACTGCTGAACTACTATTCCACTCTAAGACTGACTCATTCGAAAACTGAAACTTGACCACTCGAGTTCTACAGTCTAATGATGCATAACAGGCATGAAGCCAATCCATACCTAGAATGACATCGAAATCTACCATGTCTAACTCAACCAAATCAACCACGGTGCTCTTGTGATTGATAGAAACATGACAATTACGATAGACTCTTTCTGCTAGAATAGACTCCCCAACAGGTGTAGAAACACAAAAGGGTTCACAAAGTCTTTCAGGAAGAGCCTCAAACTTATTTGTAACATAAGGAGTTACAAAAGATAAACTTGCTCCTGGGTCTAGCAATGCATATACATCAAAAGCAAAGACTTTGATCATACCAGTTACAATATTAGGAGAGTTCTTTTGCTCATGACGACTGGCGATAGCATAGAGGCGGTTTGCTCCTCCGTTGGTACTAGAAGTAGCTCCTCTAGGTGTCGTCTTGTCTGGTAGAGCGGCAGAAGAAGACTTGTCTTTATTACCCCCATTACCCTACCTATTCCTTGGAGACTCTCGCATAAAATGTCCATTCTGACCACATTTAACACAACTAATGGAGCCCTCTCGACAAATACCTGAGTGGTTCCTACCACACTTGGCGCAGGCAGGAGGCTTACTACTCCCTTGCGCTACACTACCCGCAGATTGTGCTGGTCTAGCCCTGAAGTCCTTCAAATTCTGGCCATAAAATTCACCTCTGTATCTAGGTGCAGGTGCTCTAGCAGATGATGGAGCAGGTCCCATTTGCCTTTGTTGGGAAGACGGACGATTCACATTACCTTTCTGCTGCCCAAACTCATTACCGGTCTTGACTCTCTTACTTCTAAACTCTTCTCTGTCCGTCAGCTTTTCTTCCTCAACCTGCTGTACATAGACCATCAACCTTGATATGTCCATGTCCCCGATAAGCATTGCAGCCCTACCTTCCTTGCTTGACAACCGAGACAGCCCAGCAACAAACAAGCTCATTCTATTTCTCATGTACGCAACCATCTCCGGAGCATAACGGGATAAATGTGTGAACTTTAAATTGTACTCATGAACACTCAAAGACTCCTGCTTAAGTGTGAGGAACTCACATACCTTGGCCTCTCTCAATTCTCGAGGAAAGAAATGCCCCAAGAAAGCTTCTCTCAAAACAGGCCACAATCGCAGGTGGTGCATTCTCAGCTCTGCCCCCTTTCCACTGGTCAAACCAAGTTCTAGCAACATCCTTCAATTGATACGTAGCTAGTTCAACCCGCTCAGCGTCTGCCACATACATCACATCAGAAAGTTTCTTCAACTCCTCAATGAAGTTCTCTGGATCCTCAGTAGTACTTGACCCCATGAAACTGGGAGGATTAATCCTCAAGAACTCATGAATCCTAGAAGTGTCAGCTTCTTCTTGTCGAACTGCCCTCTGCTGACCAATTTGATTTGTTACAGCTTGACTCAGAATTCTAATTGCCTCTCTGAACTCGGCATTAGAAACTTCACCTTGATCTTGCACTCACGGGACATAAGGTAACTCTTGCTCATCCACATAACGTCTAGGAAGGCGCCCTTTGCCAACTCTTCACGGAGGTATGGCTATCTGAAATATGCGCAAGCACATATTAGAAAGAAACTTTTTAGAGATAAACTCTAACGCACGAGATGAGTATAAAAGAAGTGATAAATCTACCTAAATGTTGTAGCCTCCCAATTATAGATGCAGCGCACTTCACACTGATAACTAAGACTATACAGACACGGCTTCATAGACTCCCTAGGACCCCTGAACTCTGTGCTCTGATACCAAGTTTGTCACGCCCCGAGCCTACACCCGGGGCGGGACCGGCACTGAGAGACCATTATTGGCCCCAAGCGAACCCTTGGCCTGACTTTCTTAACTCAGCGAAAACCTAACCCAACAAAATAACTCCACGTAATGCAAGGACATAAAACAACTTAACTTATAGAAATCTGGCCAAAAAGGCAACTCGAGTCTCAAAATAGAATATTTACCTACATACATAGATAAGAGACTCAAAACTAACTGACTGACTGTCTATGGAGCCTCTAAAATACTGAGATGGATGTTGGTACAGACCCCGCAACATCCTAATAAAATAAAACTTAAGAACACAAATAATCGAGTTCTTCGGAAAGCAAGGAGGCTCACCACTGACTCTGGAATGCTCAATTGGATCAACGGTGTGCTAGATGCAGATCCTGGGTACCTGTATCTGCATCGTCATAAGATGTAGGCCAACTGGCATCAGTACATGGAATGTACGAGTATGTGAGTTGGAAAACTAAGCAACAAAGGCTAGAAGGAAATCTGGAAGAAACTGAAAGCTTACCTTGCTGAACTCAACTCAACCTGACTGACTTCTTTCAATATAAGGCAATTTAAAACAAGTGCGATATAAAGAAAGACTGTTTAAAACATGCTATAAACTCTGTCTGTATACAAAGATTCAATAAGCCTGAGATGTATGTAGAAATGCAATGGACTGATGTATATAAAAATACAATAATTCTGTGTATGAAAATACAATAACTGTTGTGGGAGTTTCTCTAACCGACTACCATCACATAAGAGCTATAGTGATGATACAACGATCGACCTCACGCTACCAGAGCATCTCATACCCGGCCAAAGGTGTAAGACCTGAACTGCCTAATGGATACACTTGTCTATCTGAAAAGAATTCATCTAAAGAGTATGAACCTTTTCTACCTGTGGTGGCTAACATGGTTCTATTGGGGCTGTGGGTTCTTTGAACGCTCCTCCAATTCAGTGCTCGATACTACTCCCAAAAAAAATTGTACTGCCTCTTATGTTTTTAAAACATATGTCTTCTTGCTGCTTGAGATAATTACTCAAAAACTAGCCCAAAGGCTCTTTGGAAATCTCAGTTTCCAAGTTTGTTTAAATGTAAAAACATTTCTTTAAAACTTCTTTGGGAATACATAGTTCCCTAATAACTTTGAGAAATGAACTCAACTTTATGTTCTTGATTTAACTTGAAACTTGAGACTCTTTACTTAACTTGAACTCTATACTCTTTACTCGACTTGAAATTGAACCTTAAACGAAGATAAAATGTTTGATAACGACTCTTGAAGAGCTTTAGAGACTTGTTTTGACTCCCTTCTTGAATTCTAGACTCAACTCTTAACTTCACTTGACTTGGGACTAACTCTCCTTGAATTGGAATTATGAATTCAAGGTGTTTGATCACGTTTTATGGAAGGATTCTTGACGTTTAAACGTACCTTGGAGTGTTGGAAACAACTTGGGAACATAATTACAATTCCTAGGAACATGCATGAGAAAGTGGGGAAGGAATGGGAAGACTTGGCGCTCTGAGAAGCGTGGAGCGCCAGACCTCAAACTTCAGAGAGGTCTGATCGGGGCTCTGGTAGGGGCGGCGCCCCAAGGGGTGGACCTCAGAGTCCCTCTTGGGGTGAGCTGGCTGGCGCGACGCCCTAGCCCTCTTCCCCGAAAACTCAACTTTTCTTCCTCTTTTTTCCAACTTTAAACCACCCTAACTTTAAGGGTTTCAACTCCAAACACTGAGGATCATAAAATCCCTCAACATACAAGAGATTCAACTCAAACACAACCGGAAACATGCCCAAATCAAGAAGGGATTTCAACAACACAAACAACAACATCAACAACACAACCAAACAACTTCAACAACATATCCAATCTTTTCTCAATAGTAAAAAATTAGTTTGGTGTGTGGGGGAAAGGATCAACCCAAAACTAAGAACTCAAATACCTAGTAGGGATCACCCCGACGATATCCACGACGCAAACTTGCTTGATCTCCTCTTTCTCCTCTTCTTCTCTTCTTCTTCTCTTCTTCACTCTCAAACCCTAGCTTTCACTCTTTTAAAATTGGACAAAAATGATCAAAAAATCATCCTAACACCACAATATAACCCAAAAAGAAATAGCTAGGGAAAAGACCAAAATGCCCTTAAAATTACGGACGGATTCCCTGCCAACTGTCCAAATTTCAAAGGGCATAACTCGCTCATACGAATTTGGAATTGAGCAAACTCGGTGACGTTGGAAAGATCATTCCACAAGCTTCGCAACCATAACTGGAACTACTCCTAAATCATCCTGAGCTAGGAGTTATGACTGCTCAAAGTTGGGCAAAACTCACTGATTTCTACACTTGACCAATTTTCCAGATTTTGAATTTTATTCCAAAAATTACTATTTCCAATTTCAAGATTTATTCATAGTTATTTCAAATTGCCGGATGTTACACTAGGTGTGAAAAGAGAATTGTTTCCTCTAATGCAGACTTGTTCCTTATTGAGTCTTGAGCACAATTGAGTTAGTCAATCTCCCTGCCATCATGCTGGAGCATATGCACAAGACCATGTTTGTTAAAGATGGAAAACATGGCATGTGCTATGAGTATTTGCTAACAAAGGTGTTCAAACACTTTAAAATTCCCTTTGAACATGGAGTAAGAGGCACTGTGAAGCGAACTATATCTTTGAACACTCTTATTGAGTGTGAAAGTGTTGAAGGAAAAGCAGGGAACATGAGCAAGATGTCTAAACTATTGATTGAACATGAGCAACTCAAACATGAGTTGGAAGCCATAGTAGTAACATTGGCCAACGGGAGTGCAGAAATTGCTTGCCTGCATGTTCAGGTGCAATTAGCAAAAACAGAGGGACCAGGTGGAAAAGAATTGGCCTCCTTGAAAGTTCAAAATGAATTCATGGAAACCAAAATGTTGAGCTCAATGAGATACTTCTCAAGAACCATGTTGAGGTAGATGCTCGCTTATCCCTACTCTTTCAAACCCCTTTTTCCAAGCCTCCTTCCTCCTAAGTTCCAATATAAGTCCCTTCATTTCTCTTTTGTTCATTGCAACTCAGTGGGTATTGTCCCCGATCTTGTTTGTAATGTTAATTGGAATGTTTTGTATGTTCCTCTTTGATTATGAATGAAAATGACCTTGTTGTTGCTGACTTGTCTCATTACATTATCCATCTTTTACTTATGCTTAGTGTTGTCCAAGCGGCCATGAATTTTTTTGAACTGCATTTCTGTTAACTTGGTTTACTGCTTTAACTCTTTTTATAACGTCAAAAGGGGGAAAATTGTTAAGGGTATGAGATCTGTTAGTAGTTTCTTGAAGAGGACATGGTCATGCTGATATGGGGAACTGATGAAAAAGGGAAGAAGTTGAGTAAGTCTGTCATCCTCAAAAAAGTGAGAAAATGTTATTTTGAGCCAATTCGGAAGTTTTTATGATTTAACAAACTTTGGGATTTAATAGGTAACCAGATCCCAGGTTAGACTAAGAGTTCCGTTACTTGAAAAGGACAATTGTCTAAAAGTTGCAATACTGTCACTGTTGTGGTTGGTGCACGTCTGCTTGCAGAGCAACAGTTGTAACACCCCGACTTCTCAAAACGTCTAAATTAACTCGTATCTCCATGGAAAGACAAGGACGGTGGGTAATAAATTAAGAATGATGTGATATGTCCTATTTTAAGTGTTCAAGTGTTGCATCTCAAGTTTTGAAGTTAGGTAAGTGGCAAAATAAAAGTTGGCGGAAGTTATCGTAAGTTCCTTCTTAAAGATTTCTTTGAAATTTGGGTCAAATGTCTTGGAGGTTTTCTCCCAATCTATAAAGAATTATGGGGCCCACAAACTATTGAATCGAAGGTGTATAAATCTAGTTTCCAACGCATCAAACCGTTCATTCATACGACTTCAGAATAGAGAGATATTCACATTTTCGTGGGACTGCGCAAGCAGGCACGTGAGGTGGGGCCCTAGGTCGGTGGAAAGTTGTGTATATCTTCTTCTTCGAGTTATTTCTTCATTTTAAGCTAAATATACAGAGAAAACATAGAAACCCATTTTTAGGATCAAGTGAAATATAGATTTTCTCGACGTAAGTCCTTGACGAAAGTTGTTCTACGCGTTGGGCTCATCATCGTGGTATAATTTGTTTTATCGATTGCGTAGCATATCACATTTTAGTGTTGGGACAGCAGGGGTTTGAATATATTTGAAGGTTTTGAGGTGAATTACGAACCTAAGATCGAGGTAAGACCCTTCTTTCATCGACTCTAGCTTTTATAAGCAGCAAATAGCAATTTGCGACGGAAATACATATCTTTTATTGTATTGTCATGGTATCTTTTATTTTGTGTGTTGATTATGGTCCTACCTTGTTGTAGTATCGAGGGAGTTATGAGTTAAAGTCTTTAGGCCACGTGAATTTAGCGAAAAAGGTATGTTAAGGCTATTCTCTTCCTATGGCATGTTTCCTTAAAGCTTAGGAGCAATGTAATTGAGTTGTTATCGTTGTTATACTTGTAGCCATTATTGTTGATTGTTGGCTGCTCGAGTGCGTATAATCCTCTCTTATCGGGATTCTTATTCAGTAGTAACATTCGTATGTTGGACACGACTTAGAGGCTATTTGTATAGGTTGCCTATAACTAAATTGCTCACTTTTAGCTGTTGGATTGTTATTGTTGCCTTTGGGCTATTGTTGTTAGCTGCAGGAATGTGATCTATGCCTAGCAGGGTTATGTTCTGCCTACAGGGCTATATGGATGCCTAAAAGGGCTATGAGTTGCCTACGGGGCTATATTGATGCCTAGAAGGGCTATGAGTTGCCTACAGGGATATATATTGACGCCTAAGAAGGTTATGTGCTTCCTACAGGGCCATGTTGTTGCCTAAGAGGGCTATGAGATGTCTATAAGCTATGTTGATGCCTAAGAGGGCTATGTGACTGCCTGCGGGGCTAGGAGACTACCGATAGGGGTATACAGGCTGATTGGCACCTTCCGGGCTTATGGGGGCCTGAGTAGGTGGTCTTGTGTGCTGTTTGTACCTACCGAGCTTATGGGGGCTTGGTTAGGTTGTTGTTTTATTATTTTTGATAAATTTAGATTTAGAAGCAGGTCAGTACAATTATCTTATCCTTAATTTATTTATCAGATTATTCCAGTATATCAGGATACCTCATCATAGTCTATTGCCTTTCATACTCTGTACATTATTTTGTACTGACGCCCCATTGCCTTGGGGCGCTGCATTCATGCATGCAGGTCCTGACAGACGACCGAGTAGACCTCCTTATCAACAGGATTGACTTTTATCCGGTTAGTCAGCCCCTTTCCTCCGGAGCTGCCAGAGTTGGGAGGTTTGTTAACTTTTGTCGTATATATTCTCATGGGTAGGCTGGGGCCCTGTCCCACCAATCTTTACTACTCTTAGAGGCTTGTAGACTAGTGTGTGGGGTTTATAACTACGTTATGGCCATGCTGGCCTAGTTTCGTTGGTTTGCTGAAGCTTGCTGGTTGTGTGATGCATTGTCTTGTCATATGCATACTTTCAGTTTTGGTATAGAGATCATGGTGGCCTTGACGGCCCAATCAGGACTTCTGTGCTAGTTGACAATTTCTTTATATGAATTCTTGGGAGTAGCTGTTTCTTTTGTAGATCTGTTGACAGGGGCATTGCCGGCCGAGGGCTTAGTTTTAAGTCGAGATATACTTGTTTGTTTTCTTAATTGCATGTGATTGCCATGCGCTGGTTGCAAATGGTTCAGCAGGGTCGGCTCGGGCCTGGGTTTTGGCATTAGGAGTCAGTTGCGCCCCCTTGAGTTTGGGGCGTGACAAACTTGGTATCAGAGCCAGGTCGTATCCTAGGGAGTCTGCAAGCCGTGTCTAGTAGAGTCTTGTTTATAAATGTGTTGTGCACCACATTCGATAAACAAAACGCTACCAGACATGTTAGAATGACTATCCTTCTTTTGCTCACCTCGTGCTATAGAATGGTGTCCTAAGGGTGGATGTTTCTGGCTTATAATTGAGATTTGCATGCAGATAGAGATGATTGATACCAGGAAGACTACCAGTAGCCAAGAACTAGATACAACTGCAGGCGAGGGTACTGGCAAGGTACCACAGGTGGAGGCAGCCCATTGTGAGACCCGGGGGGAGACATCTTCTCAGCCCCCTATAGTTTCTCCACAGCTTCAGGAGCCTCCGAGGGCTACAGGACTTCCGGCTCCATCAGCAGTACCACCTCTAGTTCCTCTTATTCCATCTGATCAGGATTTCAAGAGTGCAGTATATATGTTAGCACAGTTAGTAGTTGCACAGTGCCAACCAGTTGCGCTAGATATTGCCGGACCTTCCGAAGGGCTCGGAAGTTCGAGAGTTCGTGAATTTCTTGCCTTGAATCCTCCACAGTTTACAGGAACAGATCGCAGAGAAGACCCTCAACACTTTGCTGATCAGCTTCATAGGATCTTCAGAGTCATGCATGCCTCAGCGACTGAGTCAGTTGAGTTAGCAGCATTTTGATTGCGTGATGTTGCAGTATTGTGGTATGAAAGTTGGGAGCGATCTAGGGAAAAAGATAAATCTCTACCCACATGGGATAGCTTTACAGAAGCTTTCATAGATCACTATTTGCCTCGAGAGATTAGGGATGGCCGGGTGGACCAGTTTCTGAACCTCCGACAGGGTGGCATGAGTGTCAGAGAGTACGGGCTGAGATTTGATTCATTAGTAAGATATGCACCAGCATTTGTTGATACGATGCATGACAGGGTGCGTAGATTTGTGGGAGGGCTTGACTCAGACTATATCGAGGCTAGTTCTACCGCTGCTCTAAATGATAATATGGATATCTCATGGATTCAAGCCTTCACACAGTGCATAGAGGATCGCCAACATCTACAGTATACGAGTGAGAGGGTCGAGAGAGAGAGACAGAAAAGGGCTAGGCCCACTGGTTCGCAGAGAGATTTTCAGGGTGGTCCCAGACCTCGATATTTTATTAGGCCACCTAGACCTCCACCACAGTAGTTCCAGGGTAGTAGATTTTATAGTGAGGGACAGTCAGGCCTAGGTGAGGGCTCACGAGCATCAGACTCTCATCAGCAAAGAGGCTCAGGCCAAGCTAGGACAGCACCGCCGCGTTGCGCAACTTGTGGTAGGCTGCATTTCGGGAGGTGTAAACAGGGTTCCACAGGTTGTTATTCTTGTGGACAGGAGGGGCATATGTGGAGAAACTGTCCGACCATAGGTCAGGGTGGTATAGGTCAGTCGACCAGGTCAATAGTAGGCTCCTCTTCATCAGCACAGTCTACAGGGCGTGGACCCCAGACTTTAGCGGGTAGAGGTAGAGGCAGAGGCAGAGAGGGAGCATCTAGTTCTAGTAGTGGCCAGAATCGTACATATTCACTAGCCGGCCGACAGGACTCAGAGTCATCACCAGATGTTATGACAGGTACATTGATTGTTTGCTCCCATTGTGTTTATGCTTTGATAGATCCTGGATCTACTCTGTCTTATGTTACTCCATTTATTGCGGGGAAGTTATGTATAGTAGCAGAGTCATTATATCAACCCTTTATTGTATCTACCCCAGTTGGTGAGTCTATTGTTGCCAAGAGAGTCTATCGAGGTTGCACGGTAGAAATTATCGACCGTCAGACCTCTGTAGATCTCGTAGAGTTAGAGATGGTCGATTTCGACGTCATTATGGGTATGGACTGGTTAGCGTCTTGTTATGCTAATGTTGAGTGTCGAACAAAGATTGTTAGATTCCACTTCCCAGGAGAGGCAGTTCGAGAATGGAAAAGCGTTACAGCAACGCCAAAAGGTAGGTTTATTTCCTATCTTAAGGCGAGGAGGATGATTACTAAAGGTTGTATTTATCATCTTGTTCGTGTTCATAATATAGATGCAGAACCACCGACGCTTTCGTCTATTTCGGTAGTTAAGGAGTTTTTAGATGTATTTCCAGAAGAACTTCCTGGTATCCCTTCAGAACGGGAAATTGATTTTGCTATCGATATGCTACCAGGTACACAACCCATATCTATCCCTCCTTATAGAATGGCTCCTGCTGAACTAAAAGAGTTGAAGGATCAGCTGAAAGACTTGCTGGATAAAGGCTTTATCAGACCTAGTGCTTCACCATGGGGTGCACCAGTGTTATTCGTGAGGAAGAAAGATGGCTCACTAAGAATGTGTATCGATTATCGACAACTAAATAAGGCGACTATAAAGAAGAAGTATCCCCTTCCGAGGATCGATGACTTGTTTGATCAGTTACAAGGTGCTGAGTGCTTCTCAAAGATTGATTTAAGATCAGGTTACCACCAGATACGAGTTCGGGAGAAAGACATTCCAAAGACAACTTTTAGAACTAGATATGGACACTTTGAGTTCTTGGTGATGTCTTTTGGATTAACTAATGCCCCAGCAGTGTTCATGGACCTGATGAATAGTATATTCAGGCCGTATTTAGACTTGTTTGTGATTGTATTTATTGATGATATTTTGGTGTATTCACGTTCAAAAGCTGAGCATGCAAATCATCTGCGAGCAGTCCTTCAGGTTCTTCGAGATCAAGAACTTTATGCAAAGTTTTCTAAGTGTGAGTTCTGGTTGAACTCTGTTGCTTTCTTAGGCCATATTGTATCAGATGCAGGTATTGCGGTTGATACACAAAAGATTGAGGCAGTAAAAACTTAGCCCAGACCTACGACTCCAACTGAGGTTCGTAGTTTCTTGGGGTTAGCTGGGTACTACAGAAGGTTTGTAGAGGAGTTTTCTTCACTTTCAGCACCATTAACGAAGATGACTCAAAAAACAGCTAAGTTCCAGTGGACTGAGGCTTGCGAGCATAGTTTCCAGGAGCTAAAGGACAGGTTGACATCAGCACCAGTTCTAGCATTGCCAGAGGGCTCAGAAGGCTATGCGGTGTACTGTGATGCTTCTGGAGTTGGGTTGGGATGTGTTCTAATGCAACATGGTAAGGTTATCGCATAGGCTTCAAGACAGTTGAGGAAACATGAGAAGAACTATCCGACCCATGATTTAGAGTTAGCTGCAGTTGTGCATGCATTAAAAATCTGGAGACACTATTTGTATGGTGTTCATGTTGACATCTTCACAGATCATAAAAGCCTTCAATATATATTTAGACACAAGGAGTTAAATTTGCGACAACGTCGATGGCTTGAGTTACTGAAAGACTACGACGTGGATATTTTGTATCATCTAGGAAGAGCAAATGTGGTAGCCGATTCCCTCAGTTGAAGATCTATGGGTAGTTTATCCCATTTAGGTGTTGAGAAGCGGGAGCTAGTGCGAGAGCTGCATCAGTTAGCTAGCTTGGGAGTTAGATTGTTAGAGGCAGAAGATAGTGGGGTAACAATTCAGGACACAGTCGTATCATCTCTAGTTGTAGAAGTAAAGTCACGGCAACAAGAGGATCCTAGCTTAGAGCAGCTTAGAGCCAAGGCTCAGGATCCACAGTCTTTAGCATTTGATATAGCAGAAGATGGAGTCCTCAGATATAACGATCGATTGTGTGTTCCAAATGTTGCAGGGCTTCGACATCGAATTATGGAAGANGACCTTGACTGAGGCTACATCCTTTGTTCTCAATTTGCGAACCTGGCGATCTAGAATCTGAACAGGAATCTCCTCATAAGATAAGCTATCCGTGATCCTGATATTCTCAGTAGGCAGGATCAGTGAAGGATCGCCTATGTACTTCTTCAACATGGAGATGTGAAATACCGAATGGACCGCTGCTAGTTCCTGTGGTAACTCCAACTCATAAGCAACATTGGCAATCCTCTGGGCTATGCGGTAGGTCCAATATACCGGGGACTAAGCTTCCCTTCTTACCAAACCTCATAACCCCTTTCATGGGTGAAACTTTCAAATATACCCAATCATCTATTTCAAACTCTAACGCCCTTCTCCTTACATCAGTGTAGGATTTTTGACGACTCTGTACCGTTTTCAACCTTTCTTGAATCACATTCACCTTCTCCATAGCTTGGTGAACTAAATCTAGTCCTATCAACACTGCTTCACCAACTTCAAACCATCCAATATGAGATCTACATCTTCTCCCATAAAGATCTTCGTATGGAGCCATCTGGATGCTAGAGTGATAACTGTTGTTGTAGGCAAACTCAATGAGAGGTAGGTGATCATCCCAATTACCTTTGAAATTGATCACACAAGCCCTCAACATATCTTCTAGAGTCTGAATAGTGCGCTCTGCTTGCCTATCAGTCTGAGGATGAAAGGCAGTACTTAAGTTCACCTTTGAACCCAAGCCTTTCTGAAAAGATTTCCAGAACTGTGCAGTAAACTGTGCACCTCTATCTGAAATAATGGAGATTGGGACTCCATTAAGTCTCACTATCTCTTGAATATATAACTTAGCATAATCTTCTGCTGTGAGGGTAGTCTTTTCCGGTAGAAAATGGGCTGACTTTGTCATTCTGTCGACAATCACCTAACTAGAATCATGCTGTCTACGAGACCTTGGAAACCTTGTGATGAAATCCATATTGATCATCTCCCACTTCCATTTCAGAAGTTCTATCCTCTGAGCCAAACCACCGGGCCTTTGGTGTTCAACTTTCACTTGCTGGCAATTTGGACATTTAGCAACAAACTCTGCAATGCCCTTCTTCATGCCATTCCACCAATAAACTTCTCTCAAGTCACGATGAATCTTTGTGGAACCTGGATGAATGGAATATCTGGAGCTATGAGCTTCTTCCATAACCCTCTCTTGGAATCCATCTACCGTAGGCACACACAATCTACGTTGAAATCCAATTCACCATCTCTCCCTTGCTCAAAATTTAATACTTTTTGCTTTTGAACATTTACTCAAGCAAAATGGGATATTGGTCTTGTTTCTCTTTCACTTCTGACACTAGTGATGACTCGGCCCCGTTCGTCACTGCTATTCCTCTTTATGCGTCATCTATAAGTCTGAGTCCCAGGCGTACCGGTCTACGCACATCTTTGGCTAACTCTCTCTTTCCTTCTTCAGTATGGGCGGTGCTAACCATAGACAACCTTCTTAAAGAATCAGCAACAACATTAGCCTTACCTGGGTGGTAAAGAATACTCAGGTCATAGTCCTTGAGTAATTCTAACCACCTCCTCTGCCTGAGATTAAGCTCTTTCTGAGTAAGCACATATTGAAGGCTCTTGTGATCAGTGAATATGTCAACATGCACACCATACAAGTAATGACGCCATATCTTTAAAGCGAATACTACAGCAGCTAACTCCAAGTCATGGGTTGGGCAATTCTTCTCATGAACCTTCAACTGTCTAGAGGCAGAAGCTATAACTTTGCCATTTTGCATTAAGACACAACCCAATCCAACTCTAGATGCATCACAATACACCACAAAACCTTGAGTACCTTCTGGCAACGTCAAAATTGGAGCTGTAATCAACCTCTTTTTCAATTCCTGAAACTTTTTCTCACAAGCTTCAGACCATTGAAATTTCACTGTCTTCTGAGTCAGCTTGGTCAAAGAGATGCAATAGATGAGAACCATTCAACAAATCTTCTATAATAGCTAACTAATCTCAAGAAACTCCTAATTGCAGTTGGAAATGTCGGTCTAGGCCAATTCTGCACTGCCTCAATTTTTCGAGTATCAACTTTAATTCCATCACCGGACACAATGTGGCCTAGGAACGCCATAGACTTAAGCCAAAACTCACACTTAGAGAACTTGGCATACAACTCCTTATCTTTCAAAGTTTGAAAAACTATTCTGAGATGACTAGCATGATCTTCTTCATTCCTTGAATAGATTAGTATGTCATCAATGAAGACGATAACAAACATATCTAAATAAGGTTTGAAGACTCTATTCATAAGGTCCATGAAAGCTGCCGGTGCATTGGTCAAACCATTAGACATGACCAAAAACTCATAATGATCGTATCTGGTTCTGAAACCTGTCTTTGGAATATCACATTCCCTTACTCTTAACTGATGATAGCCCGATCTGATGTCAATCTTTGAAAAACAGGTAGCACCCTGAAGTTGATCAAAAAGATCATCAATTCTCAGAAGAGGGTACTTATTCTTGATGGTAACCTTATTCAACTGGCGGTAGTCTATACACAATCTAAGGGAACCATCTTTCTTTCTCACAAACAAGACTAGAGCACCCAAATGTGAGACACTCGGTCTAATCAAACCCTTTTCTAGGAGATCTTTCAACTGCTCTTTCAACTCTTTCAACTCTATTGGTGCCATTCTATATGGCAGAATAGAGATAGGACGAGTATCTGGAATGAGATCTATGCCGAAATCTATTTCTCTCTCAAGAGAAATTTCGAGTAGATCATCAGGAAAAACATCTGGAAACTCTCTTATGATAGGAACTAACTGAAAAGGAGCTATCTCAACACTAGAGTCATTAACTCGGACTAAGTGATAGACACAACCTTTTGAAACTAACTTTCTTGCCTTAAGGTATGAAATGAAACGACCCTTAGGCACTGCTGAACTACTACTCCACTCTATGACTGGCTCATTCAAAAATTGAAACTTGACCACTCGAGTTCTACAGTCTAATGATGCATAACAGGCATGAAGCCAATCCATACCTAAAATGACATCGAAATCTACCATGTCTAACTCAAACAAATCAGCCATAGTGCTCTTGTGATTGATAGAAACAGGACAATCACGATAAATCCTTTCTGCTAGAATAGATTCCCTAACAGGTGTAGAAACACAAAAGGGTTCACAAAGTCTTTCAAGAAGAACCTCAAACTTATTTGCAACATAAGGAGTTACAAAAGATAAACTTGCTCTTGGGTATAGCAAAGCATACACATCAAAAGCAAAGACTTTGATCATACCAGTGACAAAATTTGGAGAGTTCTCTTGCTCATGGCGACTGGTGATTGCATAGAGGCGGTTTGCTCCTCTACCTATACTAGAAGTAGCTCATCTAGGTGTCGTTTTGTCTGGTGAAACAACTGAAGAAGACAGTGCTCTATTGCCCCAATTACCCTGTCTGTTCTTTGGACACTCTCACATGAAATGTCCATTCTGACCACACTTGAAACAACCAATGTAGCCCACACGACAAATACCTGAGTGGTTCCTACCACACTTGGCACAGGCAGGAGGCTTACTACTCCCTTGCGCCACACTACCCGAAGATTGTGCTGGTCTAGCCTTAAAGTCCTTCGAATTCTGGCCATTATATTCACCTATGTATCTGGTTGCAGATGCTCTAGTAGATGATGGAACATGTCCCTTTTGCCTTTGCTGAAAGGACGGACGATTCGTATTACCTTTCTGCTGCCCGGACCCATTACCGGTCTTATCTTTCTTATTTCTGAACTCTTCCCTGTCCCTCAGCTTTTCTTCCTCAACCTGCTGCACACAAACCATCAACCTTGATATGTCCATGTCCCCAATAACCATTGCGGCCCTACCTTCCTTACTTGACAACCGAGACAGCCCAGCAACAAACAAACTCATTCTATTCCTCATGTTTGCAACCATCTCCGGAGCATAACGAGATAATTGTGTGAACTTCAAACTGTACTCATGAACACTCAAAGACTCTTGCTTATGTGTGAGGAACTCACGTACCTTGGCCTCTCCTAATTCTCGAGGAAAGAAACGCCCCAAGAAAGCTTCCTCAAAACCGGCCCAACTCGCAGGTGGTGCATTCTCAGCTCTGCCCCCTTTCCACTGGTCGAACCAAGTTCTAGCAACATCCTTCATTTGATACACAACTAGTTCAACCCGCTCAGTATATGCCACATGCATCACATCAAAAATCTTCTTCGCTCTTCAATGAAATTTTCTGGATCCTCGGTAGTGCTCGAACCTATGAAACTCGGAGGATTCATCCCCAATAACTCATGAATCTTTGACGCCTCAGTTTCTTCATGTCGAGCCCCCCTTTGCTGTCCAATCTGATTAGTTACAGCTTGACTCAGAATTCTAATTGGCTCTCTGAACTTGGCATTAGAAACTTCCCCTTGATGTTGCACTCCCGGTGCATAAGGTAACTCTAGCTCATCAACATAACGTTTAGGAAGACGCCCTGTGCCAACTCTTCATGGAGGCATGATTATTTGAAACACGCGCAAACATGAATTAAAAAGGTACTTTTTAGAGATCAACTCTAACACACGAGATGAGTGTGAAAGAAATGAGAATTTTTCCTAAGTGTTGTAGCCTCCTAATTATAGATGTGGCGCGCTTCACACCGATAACTAGGACTCTACAGACACGACTTCATAGACTCCCTAGGACTCTTGAACTCTGTGCTCTGATACCAAGTTTGTCCCGCCCCGAGCCTACACCCTGGACGTGGCCGACACTCGAAGACCATTGCTAGCCCTAGCGAACCGTTGGCCTGGCTTTCCTAACTCAGCAGAAACCTAGCTAAACAGAATAACTTCATGCAATGCAAGGACATAAAATAAGATAATTGATAAAATCTGGCCTAACAGGCAACTCAAGTCCCAAAAATATATATACATAGATGAGAGACTCAAAACTAACTAACAGACTGACTGACTGTCTACGATGCCTCTATAACACTGAGATGGATGTGGGGACAGATCTCGCAACATCTTATTTAAAACAAAACTAAGAGAACAAAATAATTGAGTCCTCCGGAATGCAAAAAGGCTTACCACTGACTTTGGAGTGCTCAGCTGGATCAACGGCGTGCTGGATGCTGATCCTGGGTACCTGTACTTGAATCATTATAAGATGCAGGCCAACTAACATCAGTACATTGAATATACGAGTATGCGAGCTAGAAAACTAAGCAACTTAGGCTAGAAGGACATCTGGAATAAACTGAATAGCTTACCTGGCTCAACTCAACCCAACCTGACTGACTTCTTTCAATATAAGGCAATTTAAAACAAGTGCGATATAAAGAAAGGCTGTTTAAAACATGCTATAAACTCTGTGTGTATACAAAGATACAATAAGCCTGAGATGTATATAGAAATACAAATGAACTGATGTATATAAAAATACAATAATTTCTGTGTATGAAAATACATTAACTGTTGTGGGAGTTTCTCTAACCGACAACCATCACATAGAGCTATAGTGATGATACAACGATTGACCTCACGCTGCCAGAGCATCTTATACCAGGCCAAAGGTATAGGACCTGAACTGCCTAACGGATCCACTAGTCTATCTGGAAAAGGATTCATCTAAAAAGTATTATCCTTTTTTACCCATGGTGGCTAACATGGTTCTATGGGGGCTGTGGGTTCCTTGAACACTCCTCCAACTCGGTGTTCGATACTACTCCCAAAATATACTGGCTCTTATGTTTTTAAAACATTTTGTTCCTGCTGATTTGAGATAATTACTCAAAACTTAGCTCAAAGGCTATTTTGGAAATCTCAGTTTCCTCTCTTGCTTCATTTGTAAATCGATAAATCTTTTTCTGGAAAACTAGCCCGAAAGCTCTTTGGAAATCTTAGTTTCCCATCTTGTTTTAATGTGGAAACATTTCTTTAAAACTTCTTTGGGAATACATAGTTCCCTAATAATTATTTTGAGAAAAGAACTCAACCTTATACTCTTGACTTAACTTGAAACTCGATATTCTTTACTTGACTTGAAACTTGAGTCTTAAAATGAAGTTAAAACGTTCAATAAAGACTCTTGAACAACTTTAAAGACTTGCTTGGACTTACTTCTTAACTTCTAAGATTGACTCTAACTTCCCTTGACTTTGATCCAAACTTTCCTCGAATTGGATTATGAATTCAAGGGTAATGATCTCATGTTTATGGATGAGTTCTTGACGTTTAGACGTACATTGGATTGGTGAAAACAACTATAAAGCATAGGTACATTACCAAGGAACATGTATGAAAAAGTAGGGAATGAAAGGGAAAACTTGGCGTCCTTGGCGCTCTGAGAGGCGCGGAGCGCCAGACCACAAAGCTCGGAAGGACTGCTGGGGTGCACTGCTAGGCAGGTGCCCCAAGGGAGAAAGCTCAAAAGCTCTTTTGGGGCGCGCTGGCAGGCGCGACGGGCCACCCCTTTCCCTAGAAAACTCGACTTTTGTTTTTCATTTTTCCAACTCTAAACCTCCTTAACTTCATTAGTTCCAGCCCCAAACACTTAGATTCATAAACCCCTCAACATACAATAGATCTCAACTCAAAAACACAACTGGAAATAAGTCCCAAATCAACAAGAACTTCAACAAAATCACAACCAACAACTTCAACAAATACAACAAACAACTTAAACAAACCTAATCAATCTTCTCTCGAAATTGAACTAGTTTGGCGTGTGGGGGAAAGAAACAAACCAACACTATGAACTCACATACCTAGTAGTGATCACCCCCGACGATATCCACGACGATATTTGACGAAACCTTGCCTGATCTTCTCTTTCTCCTCTTCTTCTCCTCTTCACTCACAAACCCTTACTCTCACTCTTATAAAAAGGGAAAAACTGATCTAAAAATCAGTATAAATCCTTAATATGACCAAAACAATTGATTAGGGAAAAGACCAAAATACCCTTAAAATTTCTGGTCGGACTTCCCTGCCAACTGCCCAACTTCCAAAGGGCATAACTCAGTCATACAAACTCGGAATCGAGAAAAATCAGCGGCGTTGGAAAGACCATTCCACAAGCTTTGCAAATATAACTGGAACTACACCTAACTCATCCTGAGCTAGAAGTTATGACTGTTTAAAGTTGGCCAAAACTCACTTATTCCCATATTTAACCCAATTTTCCAGATATTTATTTCCTTCCAAAAAATGACTATTTCAAATTCTAAGCCTCTTCATAGTTATTTCAAATTGCCAGATGTTACAATATCTCCTCCTTGGGAACATTCGTCCTCGAATGAGATTACTCTAATAAGACTAAGGGTGTAACATCAATTCAAACACCCAACAAGCAGTCATGCAAACAACAACCACAACAACATGCTCACTACAATTTAAAGAGCACTAAGAAGGAAATTAGTACCTTGATCTGCATTTCCTCCGGATTCAAAGAGATAAGGGTATCTCTTCTTCAGGTCCTCTTCGGCTTCCCAAGTAGCTTCCTTTACAAATTGGTTCCTCCAAAGGACCTTGACTGAGGCTACATCCTTTGTTCTCAATTTGCGAACCTGGCGATCTAGAATCTGAACAGGAATCTCCTCATAAGATAAGCTATCCGTGATCCTGATATTCTCAGTAGGCAGGATCAGTGAAGGATCGCCTATGTACTTCTTCAACATGGAGATGTGAAATACCGAATGGACCGCTGCTAGTTCCTGTGGTAACTCCAACTCATAAGCAACATTGGCAATCCTCTGGGCTATGCGGTAGGTCCAATATACCGGGGACTAAGCTTCCCTTCTTACCAAACCTCATAACCCCTTTCATGGGTGAAACTTTCAAATATACCCAATCATCTATTTCAAACTCTAACGCCCTTCTCCTTACATCAGTGTAGGATTTTTGACGACTCTGTACCGTTTTCAACCTTTCTTGAATCACATTCACCTTCTCCATAGCTTGGTGAACTAAATCTAGTCCTATCAACACTGCTTCACCAACTTCAAACCATCCAATATGAGATCTACATCTTCTCCCATAAAGATCTTCGTATGGAGCCATCTGGATGCTAGAGTGATAACTGTTGTTGTAGGCAAACTCAATGAGAGGTAGGTGATCATCCCAATTACCTTTGAAATTGATCACACAAGCCCTCAACATATCTTCTAGAGTCTGAATAGTGCGCTCTGCTTGCCTATCAGTCTGAGGATGAAAGGCAGTACTTAAGTTCACCTTTGAACCCAAGCCTTTCTGAAAAGATTTCCAGAACTGTGCAGTAAACTGTGCACCTCTATCTGAAATAATGGAGATTGGGACTCCATTAAGTCTCACTATCTCTTGAATATATAACTTAGCATAATCTTCTGCTGTGAGGGTAGTCTTTTCCGGTAGAAAATGGGCTGACTTTGTCATTCTGTCGACAATCACCTAACTAGAATCATGCTGTCTACGAGACCTTGGAAACCTTGTGATGAAATCCATATTGATCATCTCCCACTTCCATTTCAGAAGTTCTATCCTCTGAGCCAAACCACCGGGCCTTTGGTGTTCAACTTTCACTTGCTGGCAATTTGGACATTTAGCAACAAACTCTGCAATGCCCTTCTTCATGCCATTCCACCAATAAACTTCTCTCAAGTCACGATGAATCTTTGTGGAACCTGGATGAATGGAATATCTGGAGCTATGAGCTTCTTCCATAACCCTCTCTTGGAATCCATCTACCGTAGGCACACACAATCTACGTTGAAATCCAATTCACCATCTCTCCCTTGCTCAAAATTTAATACTTTTTGCTTTTGAACATTTACTCAAGCAAAATGGGATATTGGTCTTGTTTCTCTTTCACTTCTGACACTAGTGATGACTCGGCCCCGTTCGTCACTGCTATTCCTCTTTATGCGTCATCTATAAGTCTGAGTCCCAGGCGTACCGGTCTACGCACATCTTTGGCTAACTCTCTCTTTCCTTCTTCAGTATGGGCGGTGCTAACCATAGACAACCTTCTTAAAGAATCAGCAACAACATTAGCCTTACCTGGGTGGTAAAGAATACTCAGGTCATAATCCTTGAGTAACTCTAACCACCTCCTCTGTCTGAGATTAAGCTCTTTCTGAGTAAGCACATATTGAAGGCTCTTGTGATCAGTGAATATGTCAACATGCACACCATACAAGTAATGACGCCATATCTTTAAAGCGAATACTACAGCAGCTAACTCCAAGTCATGGGTTGGGCAATTCTTCTCATGAACCTTCAACTGTCTAGAGGCAGAAGCTATAACTTTGCCATTTTGCATTAAGACACAACCCAATCCAACTCTAGATGCATCACAATACACCACAAAACCTTGAGTACCTTCTGGCAACGTCAAAATTGGAGCTGTAATCAACCTCTTTTTCAATTCCTGAAACTTTTTCTCACAAGCTTCAGACCATTGAAATTTCACTGTCTTCTGAGTCAGCTTGGTCAAAGAGATGCAATAGATGAGAACCATTCAACAAATCTTCTATAATAGCTAACTAATCTCAAGAAACTCCTAATTGCAGTTGGAAATGTCGGTCTAGGCCAATTCTGCACTGCCTCAATTTTTCGAGTATCAACTTTAATTCCATCACCGGACACAATGTGGCCTAGGAACGCCATAGACTTAAGCCAAAACTCACACTTAGAGAACTTGGCATACAACTCCTTATCTTTCAAAGTTTGAAAAACTATTCTGAGATGACTAGCATGATCTTCTTCATTCCTTGAATAGATTAGTATGTCATCAATGAAGACGATAACAAACATATCTAAATAAGGTTTGAAGACTCTATTCATAAGGTCCATGAAAGCTGCCGGTGCATTGGTCAAACCATTAGACATGACCAAAAACTCATAATGATCGTATCTGGTTCTGAAACCTGTCTTTGGAATATCACATTCCCTTACTCTTAACTGATGATAGCCCGATCTGATGTCAATCTTTGAAAAACAGGTAGCACCCTGAAGTTGATCAAAAAGATCATCAATTCTCAGAAGAGGGTACTTATTCTTGATGGTAACCTTATTCAACTGGCGGTAGTCTATACACAATCTAAGGGAACCATCTTTCTTTCTCACAAACAAGACTAGAGCACCCAAATGTGAGACACTCGGTCTAATCAAACCCTTTTCTAGGAGATCTTTCAACTGCTCTTTCAACTCTTTCAACTCTATTGGTGCCATTCTATATGGCAGAATAGAGATAGGACGAGTATCTGGAATGAGATCTATGCCGAAATCTATTTCTCTCTCAAGAGAAATTTCGAGTAGATCATCAGGAAAAACATCTGGAAACTCTCTTATGATAGGAACTAACTGAAAAGGAGCTATCTCAACACTAGAGTCATTAACTCGGACTAAGTGATAGACACAACCTTTTGAAACTAACTTTCTTGCCTTAAGGTATGAAATGAAACGACCCTTAGGCACTGCTGAACTACTACTCCACTCTATGACTGGCTCATTCAAAAATTGAAACTTGACCACTCGAGTTCTACAGTCTAATGATGCATAACAGGCATGAAGCCAATCCATACCTAAAATGACATCGAAATCTACCATGTCTAACTCAAACAAATCAGCCATAGTGCTCTTGTGATTGATAGAAACAGGACAATCACGATAAATCCTTTCTGCTAGAATAGATTCCCTAACAGGTGTAGAAACACAAAAGGGTTCACAAAGTCTTTCAAGAAGAACCTCAAACTTATTTGCAACATAAGGAGTTACAAAAGATAAACTTGCTCTTGGGTATAGCAAAGCATACACATCAAAAGCAAAGACTTTGATCATACCAGTGACAAAATTTGGAGAGTTCTCTTGCTCATGGCGACTGGTGATTGCATAGAGGCGGTTTGCTCCTCTACCTATACTAGAAGTAGCTCATCTAGGTGTCGTTTTGTCTGGTGAAACAACTGAAGAAGACAGTGCTCTATTGCCCCAATTACCCTGTCTGTTCTTTGGACACTCTCACATGAAATGTCCATTCTGACCACACTTGAAACAACCAATGTAGCCCACACGACAAATACCTGAGTGGTTCCTACCACACTTGGCACAGGCAGGAGGCTTACTACTCCCTTGCGCCACACTACCCGAAGATTGTGCTGGTCTAGCCTTAAAGTCCTTCGAATTCTGGCCATTATATTCACCTATGTATCTGGTTGCAGATGCTCTAGTAGATGATGGAACATGTCCCTTTTGCCTTTGCTGAAAGGACGGACGATTCGTATTACCTTTCTGCTGCCCGGACCCATTACCGGTCTTATCTTTCTTATTTCTGAACTCTTCCCTGTCCCTCAGCTTTTCTTCCTCAACCTGCTGCACACAAACCATCAACCTTGATATGTCCATGTCCCCAATAACCATTGCGGCCCTACCTTCCTTACTTGACAACCGAGACAGCCCAGCAACAAACAAACTCATTCTATTCCTCATGTTTGCAACCATCTCCGGAGCATAACGAGATAATTGTGTGAACTTCAAACTGTACTCATGAACACTCAAAGACTCTTGCTTATGTGTGAGGAACTCACGTACCTTGGCCTCTCCTAATTCTCGAGGAAAGAAACGCCCCAAGAAAGCTTCCTCAAAACCGGCCCAACTCGCAGGTGGTGCATTCTCAGCTCTGCCCCCTTTCCACTGGTCGAACCAAGTTCTAGCAACATCCTTCATTTGATACACAACTAGTTCAACCCGCTCAGTATATGCCACATGCATCACATCAAAAATCTTCTTCGCTCTTCAATGAAATTTTCTGGATCCTCGGTAGTGCTCGAACCTATGAAACTCGGAGGATTCATCCCCAATAACTCATGAATCTTTGACGCCTCAGTTTCTTCATGTCGAGCCCCCCTTTGCTGTCCAATCTGATTAGTTACAGCTTGACTCAGAATTCTAATTGGCTCTCTGAACTTGGCATTAGAAACTTCCCCTTGATGTTGCACTCCCGGTGCATAAGGTAACTCTAGCTCATCAACATAACGTTTAGGAAGACGCCCTGTGCCAACTCTTCATGGAGGCATGATTATTTGAAACACGCGCAAACATGAATTAAAAAGGTACTTTTTAGAGATCAACTCTAACACACGAGATGAGTGTGAAAGAAATGAGAATTTTTCCTAAGTGTTGTAGCCTCCTAATTATAGATGTGGCGCGCTTCACACCGATAACTAGGACTCTACAGACACGACTTCATAGACTCCCTAGGACTCTTGAACTCTGTGCTCTGATACCAAGTTTGTCCCGCCCCGAGCCTACACCCTGGACGTGGCCGACACTCGAAGACCATTGCTAGCCCTAGCGAACCGTTGGCCTGGCTTTCCTAACTCAGCAGAAACCTAGCTAAACAGAATAACTTCATGCAATGCAAGGACATAAAATAAGATAATTGATAAAATCTGGCCTAACAGGCAACTCAAGTCCCAAAAATATATATACATAGATGAGAGACTCAAAACTAACTAACAGACTGACTGACTGTCTACGATGCCTCTATAACACTGAGATGGATGTGGGGACAGATCTCGCAACATCTTATTTAAAACAAAACTAAGAGAACAAAATAATTGAGTCCTCCGGAATGCAAAAAGGCTTACCACTGACTTTGGAGTGCTCAGCTGGATCAACGGCGTGCTGGATGCTGATCCTGGGTACCTGTACTTGAATCATTATAAGATGCAGGCCAACTAACATCAGTACATTGAATATACGAGTATGCGAGCTAGAAAACTAAGCAACTTAGGCTAGAAGGACATCTGGAATAAACTGAATAGCTTACCTGGCTCAACTCAACCCAACCTGACTGACTTCTTTCAATATAAGGCAATTTAAAACAAGTGCGATATAAAGAAAGGCTGTTTAAAACATGCTATAAACTCTGTGTGTATACAAAGATACAATAAGCCTGAGATGTATATAGAAATACAAATGAACTGATGTATATAAAAATACAATAATTTCTGTGTATGAAAATACATTAACTGTTGTGGGAGTTTCTCTAACCGACAACCATCACATAGAGCTATAGTGATGATACAACGATTGACCTCACGCTGCCAGAGCATCTTATACCAGGCCAAAGGTATAGGACCTGAACTGCCTAACGGATCCACTAGTCTATCTGGAAAAGGATTCATCTAAAAAGTATTATCCTTTTTTACCCATGGTGGCTAACATGGTTCTATGGGGGCTGTGGGTTCCTTGAACACTCCTCCAACTCGGTGTTCGATACTACTCCCAAAATATACTGGCTCTTATGTTTTTAAAACATTTTGTTCCTGCTGATTTGAGATAATTACTCAAAACTTAGCTCAAAGGCTATTTTGGAAATCTCAGTTTCCTCTCTTGCTTCATTTGTAAATCGATAAATCTTTTTCTGGAAAACTAGCCCGAAAGCTCTTTGGAAATCTTAGTTTCCCATCTTGTTTTAATGTGGAAACATTTCTTTAAAACTTCTTTGGGAATACATAGTTCCCTAATAATTATTTTGAGAAAAGAACTCAACCTTATACTCTTGACTTAACTTGAAACTCGATATTCTTTACTTGACTTGAAACTTGAGTCTTAAAATGAAGTTAAAACGTTCAATAAAGACTCTTGAACAACTTTAAAGACTTGCTTGGACTTACTTCTTAACTTCTAAGATTGACTCTAACTTCCCTTGACTTTGATCCAAACTTTCCTCGAATTGGATTATGAATTCAAGGGTAATGATCTCATGTTTATGGATGAGTTCTTGACATTTAGACGTACCTTGGATTGGTGAAAACAACTATAAAACACAGGTACATTACCAAGGAACATGTATGAAAAAGTAGGGAATGAAAGGGAAAACTTGGCGTCCTTGGCGCTCTGAGAGGCGCGGAGCGCCATACCACAAAGCTTAGAAGGACTGCTAGGCGCGGTGCCCCAAGGGAGAAAGCTCAAAAGCTCTTTTGGGGCGCGCTGGCAGGCGCGACGCGCCACCCCTTTCTCCAGATTACTCGATTTTTCTTCTTCATTTTTCCAACTCTAAACCTCCTTAACTTCATTAGATCCAGCCCCAAACACTTAGAATCATAAACCCCTCAACATACAATAGATCTCAACTCAAAAACACAACTGGAAACAAGTCCCAAATCAACAAGAACTTCAACACAATCACAACCAACAACTTCAACAAACATAATCAATCTTTTCTGGAAATTGAACTAGTTTGGCGTGTGGGGGAAAGAACCAAACCAACACTATGAACTCACATACCTAGTAGGGATCACCCCCGACGATATCCACGACGATCTTTGACGAAACCTTGCTTGATCTTCTCTTTCTCCTCTTCTTCTCCTCTTCAGTCACAAACCCTTACTCTCACTCTTATAAAAAGGGAAAAACTGATCTAAAAATCATTCTAAGCCCTTAATATAACCAAAACAATTGATTAGGGAAAAGACCAAAATACCCTTAAAATATTCGGACGAACTTCCCTGCCAACTACCCAAATTCCAAAGGGCATAACTCACTCATACAAACTCGGAATTGAGCAAACTCAGCGGCGTTAGAAAGGTCATTCCCCAAGCTTCGCAAACATAACTGGAACTACACCTAAATCATCCTGAGCTAGAATTTATGACTGTTCAAATTTGGCCAAAAATTCACTTTTTCCCATACTTAACCAAATTTTCCAGATTTTTTAATTCTTTCCAAAAAATGACTATTTCAAATTCTAAGCCTCTTCATAGTTATTTCAAATTGTCGGATGTTACAGATATTTTGTCAAGGACCTGGTCCATTGAGTAATAGTGGACACATATTTTCTATCAGGGCCTCAACGATACCGGTGGCGATGTCCAAAGTGTGACGGACCTGGTCAAATTGAGGAGCTTGTTGTGGATTGAAGAATTGAAAAAGAGTCATGAGCTAGGAGTTGTAGTTTCAGTCATTATAAGTCCCACTACAGTTTATGGTATTAACTTGGGCAATGAAATGTTCTATGGTGATGTTGAGGATGATATGCTGGACATACGCTTTGATAAGGTGGCCAAGGATGGGGTCTTTCACCTAGGCAACAAAGGAGAGGAAGCTTCAAAACCAAAAGGATGACACATGGAATGCGATATAGTTGGGATGGTAAGGTGATAGAGGAATTTGTTCTAAAAGTCACTTACCAATGTGACTAGAAGAACAAAATCATACAACAGTGATCCAATAAAATCAAGAAGAAGTAGTGAACTGTCAAGAGTTGTTGGACAGATTTGATGAAGAAGATGAGATAAAAGAAGTGTTAAGTTAGATGGGCAAGACATCTTTTTAAGTTCATACATATATAAAATGAACTGTGGGGTTGCTAACTCAACTTTATTCTTAATTTTTCTATTTTAGGAATACTTAAGCATCCTTGTTTATAACACCATCATAGAGTTTATTATAAACACTATACTGATCGTAGAGTACCTAGTTTTTTCTAGCTCTTATATTCTTCATGCTTGTTAATTAGTAGAGGTTCGTTACCTCATTAGAATTAGTAAAGAAGTCTAGATTCCGTTGCTTGTACTATTCTCTTTTAGGTCCACTTTTATTTATTAATTGAAAAACTAGCCCTAAGCACCTCACCTAATTGGTTCCATTAAAAAAAAGACAAACAAGACTGAAATTTTGGCCCATTTTATATGCATTTCAGTCATATATAACTGAAGCACACATACATGGAAAATTAAGATCTACTTAAAAGAGATCAACTTTCAAATAGGAGATGATCGTACATTTGGGGGATTTCATGGGACAAAACCTGGTAGTAGTAGCATTGAGAGTATAAGGGTCTATGGAAGGCCATCACATCCTCCATGATCACACCAAGATGATATACTCCAAAAAGGATTAAACTTTCAAATAGGAGATCATGATACATCTGGTGGATTTCATGGCACCAAACATGGTAATAGAAGCATTAAGAATATTATGTGGAGGCCATCACATCCTCCACGGTCGCACCAAGGCGATATACTCAAAATGGGTTAAAAGGGAACAAATTTAAATCAAAATATATAGTTTTTATCTTAATAAAATACAATTTTATTGGGACTAGTTACTAGTTGGCAAAGAATTGCGTGAAATACAATGTTTTTAGTGATGGCACATATTGTTCGATTGAATGATCTAAAGTTTCAAGTTTGTGTCCGATTTATGTTTATCAGATGAATTTATTTCTACATCTGGTCATGTTTCAAAGGAAGAAAATTCATGTCTTGTTATTTATAGAATAACAAACACTTTATGCAAAGATCACAAACTATGAAAGATAAAGAATTAAAGTTAAGAGCTTTAAGGATGAAGGGTGTCTAAAATACATCATACATAAAAAGTGGTTTTCTGAAGGATAAAGATCAAGTTGAATACCTGGAGGTTACATACTAATATCTTTTCTTGTGCTTTTTCATTATTGTAATAATTCTATGTTCCAATTTTACAATTATAATTGAAAACCATGTTGGATATTGAGTTGACAACATTATGTATATTACGGACAGTCCAATAACTAGACCACAACCGTAACCCATGAGAACCGTCTGCCAACTGATCATTGGTGAATCTCATTCTTCTTCTTGATCTAGCTCAGTTGGAGTTGTCGCTTTTGGTATGCTATCATCACCGCCACAATGTTTTGAGAGTAGCAATCCTCGTGGTCCATCATTTCCTTGGTATGACCTTTTCTCAAATGTATCAAAAAAAAATTCCTTTGGGGATGCATCCAACAAGATGATTGTGAGAGAGATTTAAGACTTCAAGAAATGTGAGGGATGCAAGTTGATGCGGAATTTCTTAGATGATTCTGTTAGATGAGAGATCCAATGATTCGAGAACAAATAAATTTGTAATGTCGCTGGTATATGAGCTTCCAAGACATTATGAGATAAGTTCAACCCACGAAGTCCTATGAGATCTCTAATAATTGTATGGAACTGGACCGGTTAGGTAATTGGATGAAAAATTGTAACATCCGGTAATTTGAAATAGCTATGAAGAAGCTTAGAATTGGAAATAGTCATTTTTGGAAAGAATTAAAAATCTGGAAAATTTAGCTAAGTATGGAAAAAAATGAGTTTTTGGTCAACTTCAGATAGTCATAACTCCTAGCTCAAGATGATTTATGTGTATTTCCAGTTATATTTGGAAAGCTCTTGGAGTGATCTTTCCAACGCCGTCGAGTTTGCACGATTTCGAGTTCGTATGAGTGAGTTATGCCCTTTGGAAGTTGGGCTGTTAGCAGGGCAGTTTAGTCCGAATTTGTAAAGGTATTTTGGTCTTTTCCCTAGCCATTTCTTTTGGATATATTCAGGTTTTAGACTGATTTTAAATAAGTTTTTCCCTTTTAAAAGTGAGAGTTAGGGTTATTGAGAGAAAAGGAAAGAAGAGGAGAAAGAGAAGAAGAAGCAAGGATTCGTCAAGATCGTCGTGGATTTCGTCAGGGGTGATCCCTATTAAGGTATGTGAGTTCATAGTGTTGGGTTGGTTCATTCCCCCACACGCCAAACTCGTTTTAATTCCGAGAAAAGATTGGTTGTGTTTGTTGAAGTTTGTGGTTGTGTTTGTTGAAGTTGTGGTTGTGTTGTGGAAGTTTCTTGTTGGTTTGGTGTATATTTCCGGTTGTGATTTCGAGTTGAATCTATTGTATAGTAAGGGGATTTATGATTCTAAGTGTTTGGGGCTGGAAACTTTGAAGTTAAGAAGGTTTAGAGTTGGAAAAAGGAAGGAGAAAAGTCGAGTTTTCGGGGAAAAAGGCTGGGGCGTCGCGCCAGCCAGCGAGCCCCAACAGGGGTTCTGAGCTACCACCCTTGGGGAGGCGCGCCTAGCAGAGCCCCCACCAGGCCTTCTGAGCTTTGAAGGCTAGCGCCCCGCGCCTCTCAGAGCGCCAAGGACGCCAAGTCTTCCTATTCATTCCCCTCTTTTTCATACATGTTCCTTAGTAATGTACCTATGTTTCATAGTTGTTTCCAACACTCCAAGGTACATCTAAACGTCAAGAACTCATCCATAAACATGTGATCATATACCTTGAATCCATAATACAATTCAAGGCGAGTTAGGATCAAAGTCAAATGAAGTTAGAAGTCAAGTGAAGTTAGAGCCAAGCTTAGAAGTTAAGAGGTAAGTCAAAGCAAGTCTTTAAAGTTTTTTTCAAGAGACTTTGTTGAACGTTTTAACTTCATTTTAAGGCTCAGGTTTCAAGTTAAGTAAAGAGTATCGAGTTTCAATTTAAGTAAAGAGTATAGAGTTTCAAGTTGAGTAAAGAGCATAGAGTTTCAAGTTAAGCCAAGAGTAAAGAGTCAAGTTCATTTCTCAAAAGTTATTAGGGAACTAAGTATTCCCAAAGAAGCTTATAAATGTTTTCACATTTAAGATGAGAGGAAACTGAGATTTCCAAAGGAGTTTTGAGTAGTTGAGTACTATCTCTTTTTAAGAAAAGATGAGTTTTGCGAAAGAGTTTCTAAAACATGATTAGTATGACAATCGAGTATGTCATCAATGTTTGAAAAGTATGGTCTCTAGATATACCATCAATGTTTATGCAGTATGACTTCCCGAGTCATCAATGATCATATTAAAATATGGTTTTGATATGTTCTTTTAGAAAGAATTTTCAAGAGCAATTACCTCTTTTAAAAGGGAAGTTTGAGCAATTATTTCAAACTAAAGAAAGATGTGTTTAAAACACTTATGAGCTAAAGTATTTTTGGGAGTAGTCTTAAGCACCGAATTGGGGACATGAGTTCATATTAACTCAACTCTCCATAAGAACCATGTAGCCAAACACGGGATTTGACGGGTCATAATTTTTAGATGATCACGTAAAGTTAAGCTAGTGGATCCACTAAGTTAAAGTTAAAGTAAGGTCCTATATCACGACAAGGTATAGGATGGTCCTTAAGCAACGTGAGGTAAAACATTGTATCACCACTTAAGCATGTAGTGGTGGTTGTCGGTTAGAGAAACTCCCACAGTAGAAATTGCATGATTCCTCGAGGGGTTCTGCTTAGTATGGATGGAGGTATGGGACTTCATTCATGCATTGCACAAGTAGACCTTGAGAAGAAGCATGGTATTTTTATGATATTATCAATATGATTTTGACGTCATGTTTTAAATAATTTTATAAGCTTTATATGTATTGCATGTGTCTCATTGCTTTATATTGAGTTAAGTTATTCATGAGTGGAACAGAGCCAAGGTAATTTCTTTTTGTATCCCTTTCAAGCTTAAGTTGTTGGTTAGCTGTCCAGCTCGCGTACTCGTACATTCCATGTACTGATGCCAGTTGGCCTGCATCTTATTATGATGCAGACGCAGGTACCCAGGATCAGTATCCAGCACGCCGTTGATCAAGCTGAACACTCCAGAGTCAGTGGTGAGCCTCCTTGCATTTCGGAAGACTCTGTTATTTCATTTTTCCTAGTTTTGTCTTATTAGGATGTTGCGGGGTCTGTCCCAACATCCATCTCAGTATTATAGAGGCTTCATAGATAGTCAGTTAGTTAGTGTTGAGTCTCTCGTCTATATATATGTAAATATTCTATTTTGAGACTCGAGTTGCCTTCTTGTCCAGATTTTATTAATTAAGTTGTCTTATGACCTTTCGTTGCATTGAGTTATTTTGTTGAGTCAGGTTTCCGTTGAGTTAAGTAAACCACGACAATGGTTCGCTTGGGGGCCAGCAATGGTCTTCGAGTGCCGGCCACGTCCAGGGTGTAGGCTCGGGGCGTGACAAAAATCTAGTCATTCAAGTTGTGTGTATGACTTCTGTTAAAGGATAAGAACTCAAGTTGGCCACCGAAGTTGTTATTTCCAACTGACAAGTCCTTGAGCTTTCCAAATCTAAAGAAATCGGAAATTGGTCGTTCAAGATGGTTATTACCAAGGTCCAAAGCCTCTATGTTGGTGAGATTCCATAGAGGTTTAGGAATAAGCCCCGAGAGATTACAATCACTCATGTCCAAGTCATAAAGTGATTAGACATGAAGAGTATGAATGCGACAAATCAAGATGCGTCAAACTAGAAAACTCACTAAATTTAGCTGAAATGAGCGATCTAGCGAATGTGTGGTTGATTTATAACTTTATATCTTAGGAGTAGGACAATAAAGAATGTGTCGATCATTCAAGACACATTAGCATGGAGTACTCCTCGTGTTTGTACCGAGGTTAGAAACCCACATCCTTCTCAATAGAATAGATGGGGCAATTTGGGTGGTGATTAGCCCTCCCAAATGTTATTATTGTTGAGATGGATTGGGTCAAGACAGACTAAACAATGGGTACCCTAATTTGAAGTTTCACCATATCAATATAGATTTTTTCTTTTTGAAAATTTGCTATACAAGCTTTTGACAACAAATCCATCAAAATTAAAACATGAAACAATGAATATATAAAAATCTTAGTTTTTTTACCATCAAAATTTTGAAATAAATTTAAAAAAATGACCTGTTTTTGCAAAATTTTAGCCCCATTGTTTTTTGAAATTCCAACCATAGGGAGGGGGAACTCATTACCCCCTTCCCCCCTCCCTCGTCCTCATTGAATGTTTTGGTGGGTCAATTAGGTGCAAAGTTTAAGTTGAATTTTTGGGGGGGAGGGTGAAAAAATCACTATGGTTTATGACTGAAAATTGAACAAAAAGTTTTCTCTCGTTTTTTTTTTTGGGTTTTGATTTTTTAAAGAATTGATTTCGCGAGGTCAGTTTTTTCAAACCACTTTTGAAGTCGGATTTTTTAGATTGATTGAGGCCTTTTTTAGTAGCAAACAACATATTCAATATAAGAAGGTAGGATGTACACAGATCATACCCTTACCTTTTCTAGATAAAGAGGTTATTTCTTATTGATCCTCAATTCAAAAGATGAGTTTATTCAAACCTCTTTTGAAGTCAGGTCTTTTTAGTAGTGTACACCATAGTCAGTATAATCTCACAAGTGAGTTTGAGGAGGCTAAGGTGTACACAGATTTTACACATATATTTGTGTGATAAAAATGTTGTTTCTAATAGACACACGATTCAAAAAAAAAGTTTGAAACTTGGTTGTAAAGAAAAAATATGACAACAAAATAGCAATAGAGAAAAGAAATTTAGATTTACTCGTAGATGTACTTTGATTGATCAAATAGTACAGGTTTTTCTTAAAAAAAAAATTACAGGATGATATAATTTATATGGGAAAATCAAATAGTTTTTGTTGGTGAAATTACAATTGAAAATAAACTGAAGAAAAAACTTTATCTTCAGGATGAGACATGGATATCTCGCTCTTTTAAAGAAGATTCAAGCCCACGATAATAAATCTTTTCATCAGTCCAGTAGTAATCCTCTTGACTTGTTCCCTCAAGGATACAACAAAGCCTGACCACAAAGTACAACTCAACATACACTGGACAAGAGTTGAGTCAAAAGCTCAATAAAAAAACACCCCCCTTCAACTAATAAGAACTTTCTCTTTTTACATAATTTTATGCACTCTATATTTTCTTATACACAAAAACAAAGTAAGATCATCACTATTTACCGAAGGGGAGAATTCTTCCTTGTAATGAATAGGAAGATTATGAGGTAAATAAATGGCCTAAAATGAGGTTGCATGAGTTACAAGGCATAAAATGGTAGAATAATGAGTGAAATAATAGAGTTTCAATAAGAAGTTATGGTCATGGCTGACCACATTCAGTCACTAAAAAAAGGAAATTACTCCCAACGTTCTACTAACACAAGAGGTTGATGCAAACCATAAAACCTAGAGATAAAAAAAAAACACGACGAGGGTTAGGATATTAATTATAGTCTACAATCTACATTGATAAAAAACTGTGAAATATTACCAGAACAGCGAAACAAAAGAAATTTAATACACCTAAAAATCATATAAACTTGACCACCTTTTAGTAAGCTTCACTCATTATTCCCAAAATATTCTTATTTCTTCTTTGTCGTTCTTTTTTGTTGCCCTTTGTAATCATAATCTGGATCGTTCTTGAATTCGCAAGCCAGCTTATTTCTCACTCTCACGCTCCTCCTGACTGATGACTCACCTTCTTGAGCTTTGTTACATGCCTTGTATGCCCTTTTCTCCAATTTTTGGTTGGCCAACATTGGGTTACCTGCTGCAGGTAATCCACACACAATTTTGCGACAAAATAGGGATTTCTTACCCATTTCTCTCATAATATTGGTTCTGAGTTCTAGCGCGATAGAATACTGAAGAGTTTCATTTGGGTAATAAACAATGGCATTGTTGAAAATCAACAAGAGATCTCTAAATAAGATGGTGATTTTCACGTTCGAATAAACATCTTGTTCTAACTTGGTTTGAATAATCTGTAAATCCATATGCTGCTTAATTTGTTTAAAATAATATAAATCTTCCTGAAAAAATATAAACATTAGCACTAATAAGGAATATATATAATCCATGTTTTATGATGATTATACTATAAATTTGACCTCACAGTGAGTTTAGAAAGAAAAA
Organism: Solanum stenotomum; assembly: GCF_019186545.1. Classification (NCBI taxonomy): domain Eukaryota; kingdom Viridiplantae; phylum Streptophyta; class Magnoliopsida; order Solanales; family Solanaceae; genus Solanum; species Solanum stenotomum. The sequence goes on along the minus strand of NC_064282.1, from coordinate 70,238,520 downwards.
AAATGACCATTGGTATTAAACATGCCAGATATTCCCTTCTTTCCAATTGTAGCACTATTTTATTATCAATCTATTAAAAATAAATGACATATGTCTATATTTAAAAATAATCAAGCTATAAAATTTCTATTTTATCATTAGTGAGAAGTTTTATAGTCACACAAATATTACAATGTATTTAAGACCACAAGTTTCAGAATTCTATGTTTTGGTGTTGAGCCAAATTAAATATGTCTTTAAAGATAAAAAGATGTAAACTTTAAAGCCAATCATGTTTCAATTAATAAAATACTATTTCTTTTTCGTAATAGATAAAAGAGGAAATAACATGGGAAATCGAGATTTAAAATATGAGGATAACAAACCACAATAAATAGATTAGCAATGTATTTACATGACTGGGAAGTCGAGACTCAAAAAGACAACAATGCTTGTCAGATCGCACCACATTAAGGAATTTTATGAAATCTTGATTAATATTCTCCATCTTTTCATTAGATTTATCATCACCTTTTTCCTCATTTAACTTTATTCTTTCTTCAGCTTCCTATTTGAAAATATTTGGAGATTTTTTCGTACATAAACATAAAATAAATAAAGATATCAGTAATTAGATTACCATTTTGTTGTCAGACTTATAATTAAAAATGTGGATATATAATTTCAGCCTCATATGGCTATTGGTGAATATTATAAACACTTGATAGAAACCATCAAGAAGAATAAAATATGCATTTGAAGAGAGATGACAAATAATCGTACAGACTCTTTGAGAAATAAAGATCCTAACATACAAAGAATTGCTAGTTGGAGAATCTTAGTAACTTTATTTTTTTACTAGCTATATTTTTAATTTATAGTTGAGGGTTCAACTCCTACCTTGTAATCCCCTTCTCCATTTTACATTTCCCTAACCTCAATTTTGTTTTATACTTTAAAATAAATAAGAATTTCTGGTTTTGAAAGACGCCATCAATAATATGAAGTTTTTTCTTTTGGAAGATTCAAGCAATTTTATTTATCAAAATTTAGTTTTATCCATTTTAGTTATTTTTCAGTGTACCAAAAAAATAAATTTACAAACATTAATTTGGACAATAAAAGTACAAAACTAATGAATAATTATATGGGGCCAATCATCAAAACTAACTATCAATTAGTGATTTTTATAAGGAAAAACATTAATTAATTATGAAATTCGTTGTTAAAAAGTATATAGCTAATAATATTATTTGACATTTTTTCCTAAATATATTAACAATGTAGTTTTGATGTTTAGTGATAGTGGTTATTCTTTTCTCTTCCTTTTTTTTTTGTAGTAATGATAAAATTGGAATCAAGAACATTTTATTTGAAAAAAAAATGAAATATTTTAGTGTAGATTATAGCAATTAGTGATACTTTATTTATGCCCCGATTACTAAGCTTTAGAAAAGATATATATCTTTGAATATATTTTGTGTCTCCTAGATAATTTTGTTTTTGTAGAAATCATCATATAAATGTGGATCAAACAAAAAATTAGTGAAAACGCACAATTCTTCAAATATCATAAGTAAAAAACATGAAAAGGGAAAAAAGAGGGAGTTATGAAAAAGATAAATCATACTGAAGTGGAGTATCCCCTAGTTTGACTTGCTCTGTCCAATAATCTCTATAAGTCTTTGTAAGTTTATCTGCCATCAAATTTATGAATCCACTCTCATCATCTTCTTCTTCAGTAAAATTTATCTGATATAGACTCTTAAAATGCCCTTTTAAACTTTCGTACTTGACCTGACATTCTACAGAGGTATATTGAAGAATACATCAAAATCGTTTGGAAATGGAATTTGAGAATTCGGCAGCCACCATTTCCCAATTTTCTAATTCATGGCGACGCACTGAACATGCCAACAACATATCTTCTTCAACTTTCTCCATTTTTTAAAGAAGGTTTAGAGTTTTTCAAAGGAACTAAATCACTTGGTAAATTTATAATCCATTTTTTTCTTCTTAAAATGGGCATACCTTGCATTAATTAGTAGTGGTTATATTTGGTAAAAAATCTTATTTTGGTCAAATATGAATTAAATGAATCAAGACCAGCTAATGTGAATGTGGCAAAAAGAAAAAAGTTGTATTCACTTTTCTCAAAATGACATATTTTATTTTTTTACCATATTAGTGTTTTGTTATGAAATTGTTCATTTTTTCCAAGCTGAATTTGGAAATTTTACTCACTTCTTTTTTAAAAAATAAATTGTCAATTTTTATTTATATAAAAATAGAAATGAAGTGGCCACTTTACAAAACACTATTAATGTCGATCTCCCGCTCTAAGTCTACAACAATCTCTCTTGATTTTTCTTGACTCACTACACTCATAGCAGGACTAGGAACCACAATATACTGAGAAGAATCATAATATATTGAATGAAAATAAATTTTAGAATATAGTACACAAGTAAAACTGAACAAGAAAATGTTAAACTAACCTTATTATTAATGCTCTGAAAATCTAAATTTGACTAATACTCTACTATTTTATGTGGTTATTTAATATTATGGGTAGCATAAAAACACTATCTTGATTAGTGACAATGAACAAGTAAAATGAAACATTTATTTTTAGTATAGGGAATACTCCCTCAATCCATCTTTACTTGTCCATTATACTCACGGATCTTACATTCTACCTGAGATTCCACGATGCTTTTAGCACTTGAAATTTCTTGGAGTTGTAGTGCAAGATTATGTTGTTACAACACATCTCTATTTCAAATATTCGAGACTGATTCCAAGACTAATTACTTATTTGCGGTCTACATTTGTAAATGATGAATGTTATGCTCAATCTACAGTTAAGGCTATCATGCATGAGCACATTCTTCATGCCTCGCCAGATCTGCAAAGGCAGATATTTTGTACTATTGAGGATTTTGAGAAATTGGATCTTGTGTCCACGTTTGGATGGGAGAGTGAAACTACTTTCCCAAATGTGCTTGGAGATGTTATTGAGTCCCTTGCTAGAGTGTGATCTTTGTTGATACTAGCTTCTATAAAGATGCTACATTTCTAAGCATAAGACCTCTACTCGAATAGTCGATCAAATAATAAAACTCTATCCAACAAGACAGTTAAGTGAACTATGTGACACAAAAAAATTTCATGCGACAAGAATTCGACATTTGAGACATAAAATTATGTGGGACTCTACAAGATGTGTCCAATTACATTTAAGGTTCTTGGAGACTACTTACCCTAAACTCTAGCTCACACATATATGAAGTGTAATATATTTCCTTGAATAGGCATCTCTAAAATTTCATATATGCATGAAATATTCATAAAGTGATCAAGATGTGGGTGCACTCTTCTTGACAACCAAATATTTTAACAACATCCATAAAACCCTTTCACGGAGATCAAATAAATCCTAAGGAGGTCCACATCATCCTTAGTTTGAGTGACACTAACAACCCTTGAATCACGGAGAAATCTTAAGAGAGAGAAATCAAGGAATAAACATATTTGTACTCACAATCTTTATGAATAAAATCATTCTTTTTTATTTATTATGTGATTGCAATATATTTTTTGTAGTTGATAAAAAATATTGCAAATAAATTGGCACGCCCAGTGTGACCCAATTTACCCTTCATTTCCTCTCTCACAAATCAAATGAAAATCTGAAACCACAAACCACAAAGATAGAAACCCCATTTTTGTGGGTACTTCAAGTCTCGTCTTTGAGTGTATCAAGTTTATACTCCGACAATCCTTGAAGTAGGGGGCATTTATAAACACCAAAAAATTGTGGAACTCTATGAGATGATTACCCTTACTCAAGAAATGTGTGACAATTTGGAAAGTCACAATTAGTGGGAACATCCTCCTAAATGAGCTCAACACGCTTTGTAGCTTAGGACAAGTTTAAATTGGGTTTCAATATCATTGTTGTCAATGTACGCAAATCATACTCATTCAAATTACAAAAATTCTAGTATTAAATGTCTCAACATTTAATAGGTCGCTCAAATACTTTAATATAGAAAAAAGATTATTATTTTTCTTTTATGTCCTAAAATTTTTACATAGGCTATGGATCACTGTGGTCCAAGCCAAGTGACACTTGGCATTAGGTATCTGGAAAATAAGAACTCCTACACACCCAGTGCAACACACAATGCTAACAAGTTTTCTTTTATGTCCTATATTTTTACATAAGCTATGGATCATTGTGGTCCAAGGCAAGTGACACTTTGAATTAGGTATCTGGACAATAATAACTCATGCACACCCAATGCTAAGTAATTAAAAACCAAGTTAAATAAAATTTAAGCGAATATCAAAGATAGCAGTATATTGATCATACTAGTATAAAAGGTTTACATTATTAGGCATTATGTGGAAGTTATGCTAAAGGCATTTGTCAAAAAATATTGATATAAACAACAACTACATGTCAATTCTAAGCTAGTTGGGGTCAATTCTCTTGGTTTTTTGGATCAGGGCGAGGAGGAATGGATGTACAAGTGACATGTTTAAGTTATACTTCCAATCCCCATACTACCTTAATCTAATAATTAAATCATGAAGACATAAATAACTTCACAAATTGGAGGTGCACCAAAATTCAATTAATACACCTAGAATAGTAGGGTTCATGGAACATAATAAAATGGCAATTTAATATATTGTTCACTACAAGAAAATTCCTTTTGCATCAGAAATATAATTTTTTAGCATTCTATCAAAACATTACCTGGTCGTCAAGGAAGTGAGTTGAGAACCACGAGGTATCAAGTACAATTTTCAGCGGTGGCAAAAATGTAGGTGATTTCTTCTATTTATGCTTTGAAGGATAGACTTGCCGAGTATCACAATCAAGAAAGCATGGTTTAGAAATAGAAAGGAAGAGGGAGAAATATCAATTGATGTAATTCTAGACGCAAGAACAACAAAGTGAACCACAATCAAGCAAACAAAATATACTATTAAGAAACAGAAAAAAAAGATAGAGATTTAGAAGTAAAAAAGGACGGTCTAGCAACTAAAAGACGTTTAATTACTAGAATAAAATCTAAGGGTGAAAAGAAATTGAACTCATACTAGTGGAGACTAACCTAAGTAATCAATAGGGTTCAATTGAACATGTATGAGGGTTTCTTCAAACTCACAAAGAAGCCTAAACATCAAATGTTCATTCAAAAACCAACTCCTAAAACAAACCCTAGTTTCTACTATTTATATTAATAGATAAACTAACCTAAGCTAGTTACAATAATACCCGTGAGCTAAACCCAAGGAAAGTCTAGCCTATTAATTATTTAAAATTTAGTCATCATATATATATGAACAATGCCTATTATACTGTTTGAGGTCATTCTCATTATTTTAAGTCAAACTTCAACAAATCTTGTGTGTGCATCTCCATGCTTTTGGGAGATAAATATTACATAGAAGGTATGAGATGACCCCAAAGGCACTTGATCGATCTTTATTCTCGTCTAATTAATTAATTTCTACAAAAGATCTATCTGACTACGGAGTGAATGATTTGATCAATGAATATTAATTTTTTTCTTCAATGTCGAATGAATTCACACCAATTAATTAACTCAGTTCGAACTAATCAAACCCCAAAACAAATTATAAATTTTAGTTAGGGTTCTACGAGACAAAAATTTGTTTGCAACAAATCTTATATACGGAAAATTAACTCCAACCAAAATATAAATATGACGAAACAAGAATATTTTATTAATTAACAGTTTGGGTACAATTATGTCCATCTCTTGATTCTTTTGTAGGATAATTTACAGCTAAAATGAATTTTATTTGATATCCATGTAAAGAGGTTTTGGTGGATTTCTTTTTTTGTGAAGAATTTGGTTATCAAGAACATTCCACCCACATCTTGATATCTTTGTAAATATTTCATGAATTTATGAAATTTTCAAGATCCCTCTCTAAGGGATATATTACCCTTTATATAGTGTAAGCTATGAGTATTTTTCAAGAATCCTAACTGAAATTGGACTCATCTGGTAGAGTCCCACACAATTTTGATGTCTACAAATGTCGAGTTCCTATCTCATAAAGAAACTGATTTCTTTTTTAAATAACGTTTCTGGTTACATAGTTCACTTAACTCTCTTGTTGGCTAGAGTTCTATTGTTTGAGGTGTAATCAACAGTCCCAGAAGAGGTCTTATCTTTAGAAATGTATTAATATCTTTGTTGAAGCTAGAATAAACAAAGATCGCACAAACAACGGACCCAACAATATCTCCAAGCACCTTTGAGAAAGTAGTTTCAGCCTCCCATATGAATGTGGACACGAGATCCAATTTCTCAAACATCCTCAATAGTACAACATATGTGCCTTTGTAGATCTGGAAAGGCATGATGAAGGTGCTTGTGTAGGCCAGCCTTAACTACATATTGAGCATATCTTTCATTGTTTAAAGAAGCAGACCTCAAATCAGTAATTAGTCATGGTATCAGTATGAATATTTAAAATTGAGATGTGTTGTTAAAACATAATCTAGCACTACATCTCCAAGAAGTTCCGAACGTTGATATCATCGTGGAATCTCATGTAGCATGTATGATCCTTGAGTTAGAGCTTCAACAAGCAGTGAAGGATCATGGATCTTGTAATGTAGCAGGGATTCAAATTACCAGACATTAACTATCTTCTCAGCATTCACAGGGAAGTGTCTTGGCATAGGTGCATCGACAAAATCAATGTGCAACCAAATCCATTTCATAAATGATTAAGCCGCTACTTCCCCACACGAGTTGAGGTAGACACTTATTAGTGCCTCAACCACATCAACTACTTCTTACTATTTATAGTCGTTTACCTTGGCCTACAACCACATCAAAGTTGTGAACTTGAGAATTATGAATGATTCATGCCTTAAAATCGAATGGTTCATTATGGATAAATTTTAATATTTTACGAGTGCATCCAACCTTGCACAGTGTAACATTGGAAATGATTTTAGTTTTCTTAATTCTGAGAAAACCCTCGTTATGACTTTCATAAGTCTTAAACAGTTGTATACTAACATCACATTTGAGAAAATAGTCTCCAAGTTATTCCAAATGAAACTTCTGGAGGCATTTCTTTGTTGTCATTACTTCCAAAACCTTAGCAGTTGGGATACAAAGTTTTAGTTTGCAGTTATCCAAAAGCTTTCTTTCCAATTAAGTTTATTTAGCATGATTGCTTCCCCTATAAAGTTTAAAGGTTGTAGCATGACATATAGTTATTGGTGAAAGATTCTTGACCTCGAGAATCTTATGAATTCCAAGGTATACACATATGGCAGCGAATCTGTTATACTCCACCCAAACAGATTCACTGCCATACATGTATACCTTAGAATTTATAAGATTCTCAAAGTTAAGATTATTTCACCAATAACTATCTGCCGTGCTAGAACCTTTAGACTTTATAGGGGAAGAAATCATGCCGAATAAAATTGAAAAGAATTCTTTTTTATCATTGCAAACTAAAACTTTTTATCCCAACTTCTAAGGTTTTGGAAGTGATGACAACAAAGAAATGCCTCCAGAAGTTTAATTTGGAATCACTTGGGTAACTTGGAGACTCTTTTCTCGAAGATGATATCAGTATACAGCTGTTTAAGACTTATGAAAATCATCATGAAGGTCTTTTCAGCATTAAGAAAAATAAAATAATTTTCAATGCTACATTGTTCAAGCTTGGATGTGCTCGTAAAATTCTGAGATTTATCCGTAATGAACTATTCGATCATAAAATGGGGCTCATTCCTAATGATAATTCTCAAGTTTAAAGCTTTGGCAAAGAGTTTGCCTTCGGTGAAAATGTATAGTAGGGTAAAGTAGGAGATTAGAAGCAAGAGTGTAGCTGATGTGGTTGAGGCACTAATAGGTGCCTACCTCATCTCAGGCGGGGAAGTAGCAACTTTATCATTTATGAAATGGATTGCGATGGACATTGATTTTATTGATGCACCTATCATAAGGCACTTAAGGCACTTCCTCGTGAATGCTGAGAAGCTAGTCAATGTACGGTACTTGGAAATCACTGCTACATTACAAGTTTCATGACCCTTCGTTGCTTGTTAAAGTGCTCACTAACAGATTTTACATGCTACCTGAGATACCAAGATGTTATTAGCACTTGGAATTTCTTGGAGATGTAGTGCTAGGTTATGTTATTACAACACATCTCTATTTCAAATATTCGAGACTGAATCCAAGACTAATTACTTATTTGAGGTCTACTTTTGTAAATAATGAATGTTATGCTCAATCTACAGTTAAGGCTAGCATGCATAAACACATTCTTCATGCCTTGCCAAATATGCAAAGGCATATATGTTGTACTGTTGAGGATTTTGAGAAATTGGATCTTGTGTCCACGTTTGAATGGGAGAGTGAAACTACTTTCCCAAATGTGCTTGGAGATATTATTGAGTCCTTTGCTAGAGTGTGATCTTTGTTGTTACTGGCTTCTATAAAGATACTACATTTCTAAGCATAAGACCTCTTCTGGAATAGTCGATCAAACAATAAAACTCTATCCAACAAGACAGTTAAGTGAACTATGTGACCCAAAAACAATTCAAGGGACAAGAATTCGACATTTGTGATACATCAAAATTATGCGGGACTCTACAAGATGAGTCCAATTTCATTTAAGGTTCTTGGAGACTACTTAACGTAAACTCAAGCTCACACTTATTTAAAGTGTAATGTATTTCCTTGAATAGGCATCTCTAAAATTTCATATATTCATGGAATATTCCTAAAGTAATCAAGATGTGGGTGCACTCTTCTTCACAACCAAATGTTTTAACAAGATCCAAAAAATCCTTTCACGGAGATCAAATAAATCCTAAGGAGGTCCACATCATCTTTAGTTTGAGTGACACTAACATCCCTTGAATCACGGAGAAATCTTAAGAGAAAGAAATCAAGGGATAAACATATTTGTACTCACAATCTTTTTGAATAAAGTCATTCTTTTTTATTTATTATGTGATTGCTATATATTTTTTGTATTTGAGAAAAAATATTGCAAATAAATTGGCACGCCCAGTGTGACCCAATTTACCCTTTATCTCCTCTCTCACAAATCAAATGCGAATCTGAAGCCACAAACCGCAAAGATTGAAACTCCATTTTTGTGGGTACTTCGAGTCTCGTCTTTGAGTTTAACAAGTTTACACTCCCACAAGCCTTGAAGTAGGGGGCAATTATAGACACCGAAAATTTGTGGAACTCTATGAGATGAGACACTTCCTGAAGAAAAGTATGACAATTTGGAAAGTCACCATTAGTGGGAACATCCTCCCTAACGAGCTCAACACACTTTCTAGCTTAGGACAAGTTTAAATTGGGTTTCAATATCATTGTTGTCAATGTACACAAATCATACTCATTCAAATTACCAAAATTCTAGTATTAAATGTCTCAACATTTAATAGGTCGCCCAAATACTTTAACATAGAAAAAAGATTATTAATTTTCTTTTATGTCCTATATTTTTACATAGGCTATAGATCACTGCGGTACAAGCCTAGTGACACTTTGCATTAGGTATCTGGATAATAATAACTCTGTCACACTCACTGCAACTGTCACGCCCCGAGCCTACACCCTGGACGTGGCCGGCACTCGAAGACCATTGCTGGCCCCCAAGCGAATCATTGGCCTGGCTTACTTAACTCAGCAGAAACCTTAACTCAACAGAATAACTCCATGCAATGAAAGGTCATAAAACAACCTAACTGATAAAATCTGGCCAAAAAGGCAACTTGAGTCTCAAAATAGAATATTTATATATATACGCAGATGAGAGACTCAAAACTAACTGACTGACTATCTATGAAGGCTCTATAATACTGAGATGGATGTTGGGACAGACCCCGCAACATCCTAATAAAACAAAACTAGGAAAAATGAAATAACAGAGTCCTCCAGAATGCAAGGAGGCTCACCACTGACTCTGGAGTGCTCAACTGGATCAACGGCGTTCTGGATGCTGATCCTGGGTACGTGTGTCTGCATCATAATAAGATGCAGGTCAACTGGCATCAGTACATGGAATGTATGAGTATGCGAGTTGGACAACTAAACAACAATTTAAGCTTGAAAGGGATTCAAAAGAGAACTTACCTTGACTCTAATCAACTCTTGAGTAACTGAACTCAATATAAAGCAATAAGACACATGCAATATATAAAGCTTGTAAAACTATTTAAAAATGACGTCAAAAATCATATTTATAATATCATAAAAAATACCATGCTCCCTCTCAAAGTCTACTTGTGCAATGCATGAATGAAGTCTCATACCCCCATCCATACTAAGCAGAACCCCTCGAGGAACCATGCAATTTCTACTGTGGGAGTTTCTCTAACCGACAACCACCACTAGGAGCCTAAGTGGTGATACAGCGTTGTTACCATCACGCTACCAGACTGTCCTATACTTTGCTGTCATATAGAACTACTTTAACTTTAACTTAGTGGATCTACTAGCTTAACTTACGTGATCATCTAAAAAGTATGACCCATTAAATCCCATGTTGGCTACATGGTTTTTTTGGAGGGTTGAGTTAATATGAACTCGTGTCCCCAATTCGGTGCTCAAGACTACTCCCAAAAATACTTTGGCTCATAAGTGTTTTAAACACATCTTTCTTTAGTTTGAATTAATTGCTCAAACTACCCTCTTAAAAGAGGTAATTGCTCTTGAAAACTCTTTCTAAAAAGAACATATCAAAACCATATTTTAATATGATCATTGATGACTCGGGAAGTCATACTGCATAAACATTGATGGTATATCTAGAGACCATACTGTTTAAACATTGATGACATACTTGGTTGTCATACTATACATGTTTTAGAAACTCTTTCGCAAAACTCATCTTTTTCTTCAAAAGAGATAGTACTCAAATTGCTCAAAACTCTTTTGGAAAATCTCAGTTTCCCCTCATCTTAAATGTGAAAACATTTATAAACTTCTTTGGGAATACTTAGTTCCCTAATAAATTTTGAGAAATGAACTTGACCCTATACTCTTTACTTAACTTGAAACTCTATACTCTTTACTTAACTTGAAACTTGATCCTAAAAATGAAGTTAAAACGTTCAATAAAGACTCTTGAAAAACTTTAAAGACTTGCTTTGACTTACCTCTTAACTTCTAAGCTTGACTCTAACTTCACTTGACTTTGATCCTAACTTTCCTTGAATTGTATTATAGATTCAAGGGTAATGATCTCATGTTTATGGATGAGTTCGGGATGTCTAGATGTACCTTAGAGTGTTGAAAACAACTATAAAACATAGGTACATTACCAAGGAACATGTATGAAAAAGTGGGGAAGGATTGGCGTCCTTGGCGCTCTGAGAGGCGCGGAGCGCCAGCCTTCAGACTTCAGAGGGGCCTACTGGGCGCTATGCAAGGCGTGCCACCCCAAGGGGAAAACTTTGGAACCCCTGTTGGGGTGCGCTGGCTGGCGCGACGCCCCAGCCTTTTCCCCCGAAAATCTGACTTTTCTCCTTTATTTTTCCAACTCTAAACCTTCTTAACTTCAAAGGTTCTAGCCCCAAACACTTAGAATCATAAAACCCCTTAATATAAAATAGGTTCAACTCAAAATCACAACCAGAAACATGCACCAAACCAACAAGAAATTTCAACAACACAACCACAACTTCAACAAACACAACCACAAACTTCAACAAACACAACCAATCTTTTCTCGGAATTAAAACAAGTTGGCGTGTGGGGGAATGAACCAACCCAAAACTATGATCTCACATACCTTAATAGGGATCACCCCCGATGAAATCCACGACGATCTCTACGAACCTTGCTTCTTCTTCTCCTTCTCCTCTTCTTCTCCTCTTCTCTCTCAAAGCCCTAACCCTCACTTTTTAAAAGGGCAAACTGATTTAAAATCAGTCTAGACCCTTAATATAACCAGAAGAAATGGTTAGGGAAAAGACCAAAATACCCTTACAAATTCGGACTAAACTGCCCTGTGCCAACAGCCAACTTCCAAAGGGTATAACTCACTCATACGAACTCGGAATCGAGCAAACTTGGCGGCGTTGGAAAGATCACTCCAAGAGCTTTCCAAAAATAACTGGAAATTCGCCTAACACATTCTGAGCTAGGAGTTATGACTACTCAAAGTTGACAAAAAACTCATTTTTCTCCATACTTAACCAAATTTCCAGATTTTTAATTCTTTCTAAAACTGACTATTTCCAATTCTAAGCTTCTTCATAGCTATTTCAAATTGCCGGATGTAACAACAACACACAATGCTAACAAGTGTTCTTTCATGTCCTATACTTTTACATAAGTTATGGATCACTGTGGTCCAAGCCAAGTGACACTTTGCATTAGGTATCTGGACAATGCTAACTCATGCACGCCCACTGCATCACCCAATGCTAAGTAATTAAATACCAAATTAAGCAAATTTTAAGCGAATATCAAAGCTAGCAATATATTGATCATACTAGTATAAAAGGTTTACCTTATTAGGCATTATGTGGAAGTTATGATAAGGCATTTGTCAAAAAAATATTGATATAAACAACAACTATGTGTCAATTCTAAGCTAGTTGGGGTCAATTCTCTTGGTTTTTTTGGATCAAGGTGAGGAGAAATGGATGCATAGGTGACATGTATAAGTTATACTCCCAATCCCTACACTACTTTAATCTAATAATTAAATCATGAAGACATATAGAACTTCACAAATGGGAGGTGCACCAAAATTCAGCTAATACTACCTACAATAAAGTGAACCACAATCAAGCAAACAAAATATACTATTAAGAAACAAAAAGAAAGACAAAGATTTAGAAGTAAAAAAAGACGGTCAAGCAACTAAAAGACATTTAATTACTAGAATAAAATCTAAGGGTGAAATGAAATTAAACTCATACAAGTGAAGACTAACCTAAGTAATCAAGAGGGTTCAATTGAACAAATATGAGGGTTTCTTCAAACTCACAAAGAAGCCTAAATATAAAATGTTCATTCAAAAACCAACTCCTAAAATAAACCCTAGTTTCTACTATTTATAATAATAGATAAACTAACCTAAGCTAGTTACAATAATACCCTCGAGCTAAAACCAAGGAAAGTCTAGCCTATTAATTATTTAAAATTTAGTCATCATATATATATGAACAATGCCTATTATACTGTTTGAGGTCATTCTCATTATTTTAAGTCAAACTTCAACAAATCTTTTGTGTGCATCTCCAAGCTTTTGGGAGATAAATATTACATAGAAGGTATGAGATTAACCCAAAGGCACTTGATCTATCTTTTATTCTCGTTTGATTAATTAATTTGTACAAAAGATCTTTCAGACTACGTAGTGAATGATTTGATCAATGAATATTCATTTTTTTTCAAAGTCGAACAAATTCTCACCAATTAATCAAACTCCGATCGAACTAATCAAACCCCAAAAAAAATTATAAATTTTAGTTAGGGTTCTAGGAGACAAAATTTGTTTGCAATAAATCTTATATATGGAAAATAAACTCCGACCACAAAATAAATATGACGAAACAAGAATATTTTATTAATTAACAGTTTGGGTACAATTATGTCCCTCTCTTGATTCTTTTGTAGGATAATTTGCACCTTAAATGAATTTTATTTGATATCCATGTAAAGAGGTTTTTGTGGATCTTTTTTTGAAGTATTTGGTTATCAAGAAGAGTCCACCCACATCTTGATACCTTTGTAAATATTTCATGAATTTATGAAATTTTCAAGATCCCTCTCTAAGGGATATATTGCCCTTTATATAGTGTAAGCTAGGAGGAGTTTTCAAGAATCCTAACTAAAATTTGACTCATCTGGTAGAGTGCCACACAATTTTGATATCTACAAATGTCGAGTTCTTGTCTCATGAAGAAACTGATTTCTTTTTTAAAAAACCTGTATGGTCACATAGTTCACTGAACTCTCTTGTTGGCTGGAGTTTTATTGTTTGAGGTGTAATCAACGGTTCCAGAAGAGGTCTTATGTTTATAAATGTATTAGTATCTTTGTTGGAGCTAGAATCAACAAAGATCGCACAAACAACGGACCCAACAACATCTCCAAGCACATTTGGGAAGTAGTTTCAGCNCTTTTGTATATTTGGCGATGCATGAAGAAGGTGCTTGTTCAGGCCATCCTTACCTGCAAATTGAGCATATCATTCATTGTTTAAAGAAGCAGACCTCAAATCAGTAATTAGTCACGGAGTCAGTTCGAATATTTGAAATAGAGATGTGTTGTAACAACAGAATCTAGAACTGCATCTCCAAGAAACTCCGAACGTTAACATCATCGTGGAATCTCAAGTAGCATGTATGATCCTTGAGTTAGAGCTTCAACAAGCACTGAAGGATAATTGAACTTGTAATGTAGCAGGGATTCAAAGTACCAGACATTAACTAGTTTCTCAAAATTCATAGGGAAGTGTCTTGGCATAGGTGCATCGACAAAATCACTATGCAACCAAAGCCATTTCATAAATGGTAATACCGCTACTTCCCCACACAAGTTGAGGTAGGCACCTATTAGTGCCTCAACCACATCAACTACTTCTTACTATTTCTAATCATTTGCCTTTGCCTACTATACATTTTTATTGAAGGCAACATGAACTCTTAATCAATGTTGTGAACTTGAGAATTATCAGCAGGAATGGTTCACGTTTTAAGATTGAATGGTTCATTATGGATGAATTTTGATATTTTACGAGCACATCCAAACTTGCACAGTGTAACATTGGAAATGATTTTATTTTTCTTAATTTTGAGAAAATCCTCGTGATGACTTTCATAAGTCTTAAACAATTGTATACTAACATCACATTCAAGAAAAGAGTCTCCAAGTTTCCCAAGTGATTCCAAATGTAACTTCTAGAGGCATTTCTTTATTGTCATTATTTCCAAAACCTTAGCAGTTGGGATACAAAGTTTTCGCTTGTAGTGATCTAAAAGCTTTCTTTATAAGTTTATTCGGCATGACTGCTTCCCCTATCAAGGCTAAAGGTTGTAGCACGGCAGATAGGTATTGCGGAAGATTTTAGACCTCGAGAATCTTATGAATTCTAAGGTATACACGTATGGCAGTGAATTTGTTATACTTCACCCGAACAGATTCACTGACATACGTGTATAACTTAGATTCATAAGATTCTCTAGGTCAAGAATCTTTCGCCAATAACTATCTGTCGTGCTAGAACCTTTAGACTTTATAGTGCAAGCCATCAGAATAAACTTGAAAAGAATTCTTTTTATCACTGCAAACTAAAACTTTTTATCCCAACTGCTAAGGTTTTGGAAGTGATGACAACAAAGAAATGCCTCCAGAAGTTTCATTTGAAATCACTTAGGTAACTTTGAGACTCTTTTTTCAAATATGCTATCAGTATACAATTGTTTAAGACTTATGAAAATCATCATGAGGGTCTTTTCAGCATTAAGAAATATAAAATAATTTTCAGTGTTGCATTGTTCAAGCTTGGATGTGAACGTAAATTTCTAAGATTTATCCGTAATGAACCATTCAATCTTAAAATGGGCCTCATTCCTAGGGATAATCCTCAAGTTTAAAACTTTGGCAAAGAGTTTGCCTTCGGTAAAAATGTATATATAGTAGGGTAAAGTAGGAGATTAGAAGCAAGAGAGTAGCTGATGTGGTTGAGGCACTAATATGTGCCTACCTCAGCTCAGGCGGGGAAGTAACAACTTTATCATTTTTGAAATGGATCGGGATGTACATTGATTTTATTGATGCACCTATCCTAAGGCACTTCCTTATGAATGTTAAGAAGCTAGTCATTGTACGGTACTTGGAAATCACTGCTACATTACAAGTTTTATGTTCCTTCGTTGTTTGTTAAAGCGCTAACTCATGGATCTTACATGCTACTTGAGATACCAAGATGCTATTAGCACTTGGAATTTCTTGGAGATATAGTTCTAGGTTATGTTGTTACAACACATCTCTATTTCAAATATTCAAGACTGAATCCAAGACTAATTACTTTTTTGAGGTCTACATTTGTAAATAATGAATGTTATGCTCAAATTGTAGACAAGGCTAGCCTGCATAAGCACATTGTTCTTGCCTTGCCAGATCTGCAAAGGCAGATATGTTGTACTGTTGAGGATTTTTAGAAATTGGATCTTGTGTCCACGTTTGGATGGGAGAGTGGAACTACTTTCCCAAAGGTGCTTGGAGATGATTTTGAGTCCCTAGCTAGAGAGCGATCTTTGTTGATTTTGGCTTCGACAAAGATACTACATTTCTAAGCATAAGACCTCTTCTGGAATAGTTGATTAGACGTCAACCAATAAAACTCTATCCAGCAAGACTATTAAGTGAACTATGTGACCCAAAATAATTAATGGGACAAGAACTTGACATTTGAGACATCAAAATTTTGTGGGACTCTACAAGATGAGTCCAATTTCATTTAGAATTTTTGGAGACTAGTTACCCTAAACTCTAGCTCACACTTACATAACACTTATATAAAGTGTAATATATTTCTTTGATTAGGCATCTCTAAATTTTCATATATTCATGAAATATTCATGAAGTGATCAAGATATGGGCGCACTCTTCTTGACAACCAAATACTTTAACAAGATCTGTAAAATCCTTTCACGAAGATCAAATAAATCCTAAGAAGGTCCACATCATCCTAGTTTGAGTGACACTAATAGCCTTTGAATCATGTAGAAATCTTATGAGAGGGGAATAAAGGGATAAATATATTTGTACTCATAATCTTTATGAATAAACTCATTCTTTTTTATTTATTCTGTGATTGCAATATTCTTTTTGTATTTGGAAAAAAATAGTGCAAATAAATTTGCACGCCTAGTGTGACCTAATTCACTCTTCATCTCCTCTCTTACTAATAAAATGCAAATATGAAGCCACAAACCGCAAAAATTGAAACTCCATTTTTATGGGTACTTCAAGTATCATCTTTTAGTTTAGCAAGTTTACACTTTGACAAGCCTTGAACTAGTGGGCATTTATAGATACCAAAATTCTGTGGAACTCTATGAGATAGGTCACTTCCTCAAGAAAATGGTGACAGTTTGTAAAGCCACGATTAGTGGGAACATCCTCTGAACGAGCTTAACACACTTGTAGCTTAGGACAGGTTTAAATTGTGTCTCAATATCATTATTCTCAATGTACACAAAGCATTCTCATTCAAATTACCAAAATTCTAGTATTAAATGTCTTAACATTTAATAGGTTGCCTAAATACGTTAATATAGAAAAAATGATTATTATTATTATTAATAGAAGAACAAGTTTTCTTTTTTGTCCTATATTTTACATAGGCTATGTGTCACGAACTTAGAGTCTCACTAATGTTCTGTGCGATACCTAGCAACTTACTCACGAATCTTTCACAGTCTTGTAAGCTCAAGTAAGCCTTTTCAAACTATGATCGCTAAGAGAATGCAAGAAAGACTGGGAAAGCTTTGGAAGAAGGCTTTGTATTACTTTGTGGAAAGCTTTACACTTGGTTGGATCAGTTTGCAAATAAGAGGCCCTCTATTTATACTACCTCCTAAGGACCTAAGTATAAATACTATTTACTTTACAAGTTCTTAAAATATTTACACTTTAGTTCTATTCTAGAATTCTCTACAAGTTCTGGGGAATTTTAAAGACTTCTTGATATCTAGGGAGTTCTAAAGGGTTCTACTAACCTCTCCACAACTCTAGATTCTTCTCCCTTATCCCGATGCCAAATTTGAACAGTGAAGTGGCGGGACATGACACTCTCCCCCACTTATTGATGCAATGAGTGTGGCGCATTGCTGCAAGAACTCCCGAATTTGGTCCTTAAACTGCCATAAATCTTCATATCTCTCTCATGTGGCCTCCTCCGAAGATTGTACCTTCCAATGTACAAGGAATATGGCACTTACTTGCTGTCCTCGCTTCCTTCTTGCTTGATAGCCTATGATAGACTCGATTTTTCGATCATGCGAGGCGGTGATAGTTATGGTTTCCCATTTTGACTAGTTCTGGCTGGGATCATCTTTGTCCTCATGGTATGGCTTGAAAATGGTCGCATGAAAAACTAGATGGATCTTGAAGTGTGGAGGTAACTCCACTTTGTAAGAGATCTTGCCTACCTTAGCAATGATCTTGAACGAGACCTCATATTTTCGTAATAAGTTCTAATGTACGACCCTTAGTGCTTTAGACTATCTTAGGTTGAACTTTACCAATACCATGTCTCCAACTTGGTAATTCGTGGGACGTCGATTGTGGTCAACAAATATCTTCATCATTTTGGTTGCCTTGTCTAAGTCAGACTTGGCAGTGTTGAACTGTTTCTCCCATCCTTTGGAAAGATGGTAGGGTTCCAAACTCTTTCCATGAAAAGCGGCAGGTAACAAATGTGGAGTTTAAGGTTGTTGGCTAGTCGCCAACTCAAATGGTGTGCGCCCGGTAGACTCACTCCTTTGCAAATTGTAAGAAAATTGCTCTATGTCTATGAGTCTGCCCAATCTTTCGAGTCTGCACTTACGTAGTTCCTTAGATAGCACTCTAGTAGGGAATTGATGTGCTCGACTTACCCGTCTGTTTATAGGTGGAAACTTGTGGAGAAGTGAAGCTCCGTGCCAAGTATCTCAAACAATCCCACCAAAAGTTCCCGGTTAAGCGACATTCTTGATCACTAATGATATGTCTTGGCATCCCCCAATACTTATCCATGTTTTTGAAAAATAGCATGACTGCCTCCTTAGCGATGCAACCGGCTGTGGCGGGCATGAAAGTAGCATATTTTGAAAATATGTCCACCACGACCATTATCATTCCATACCCATCGAACTTGGTTAAGGAAGTGATGAAGTCCATGGTCACACTATCCCATGGGCGTTCTGTTACAGGTAGTGGCTCAAGTATCCCTCTCGATTGCCTCTGCTCCACCTTGTCCTGCTGACACACCAGACATGTCTATATGTAGCATTCTATATCGTCCCACATGTGTGGCCAATAATACATTACCTCAATCAACGCCCTCATTCGTTGCTTCCTTGGATGCCCAGCCACAGTGCGCTGTGGCTCTCTTTGATGATTTGCCGCCTACCCAATAGACCCAAACTTGGGCACATAGACCCTTTGACCAGTAGTGAGTAGGAGATGGTCTTACACCCAAAAACGTCAGGTCTTGCCTTGGGCGACCAACTCCATGAGCTTCTTTGCCTTTGGATCGTGTTGCATGCTATCCTTGATATCATCCTAGATGTCACAATGAGTTGTAGTGATGGAAGCGAGTTCAACCTTCCTGCTTAGTGTGTCGGCCACTACATTGCCCCTTTCCGGCTTTCACTCTAAGACGTAGTCAAACTCGGCTAAAAAGTCTTGCCACCTAGATTACTTCAGCGTGATCTTCTTTTGTGATTAAAATTAGCTAGTGGACTCATTGTTGGTCTTAACCACGAACTTGGAGCCTAGTATGTAGTGTCTCCACGTGGGTAGACAATGTAAGATGACTGTCATCTCTTTCTCCTGCACCGTGTAGCGTCGTTCGGTCTCATTCAATTTACGGCTCTGAAATGTTATTAGGAGTCTATCTTGCATCAATACTCCCCTAATGGTGAAATATGAAGCATCTGTATGTACCTCGAAGTTCTTTCAGAAGTCGGGCAGCGTCAAGACCGACTCTTCAGTCATAACGGCCTTGAGGTTTTCGAGAACCCTTTGGTACTCCTCGCTCCAAACCCACGACTTATTCTTCTATAATAACTCGGTCAGCGGACCGGCCTTAGTGGAGTAGCCACTTATGAATTTGCGATAATAGTTCACAAGTCCAAGGAAAGATCTCAACTTGATCACTTTTGTGGGTTCCTCCCACTTTTTGATCACACGTATCTTCACTTCATCCATCCGCAGTTTGCCTTGGCTAATTATTTGCCCCAAGAAGTGTACCTTGTGCTGGGCGAACTCATATTTCTCCTACTTGATATAGAGTTGGTTATCCCGTAAGACTTGGAAAACCTTCTTCAAATTCTCCACGTGCTCCTCCAAGGTGTTACTATAGATGACGATATCATCGAAGTATACTACCACAAACTAATCCAAGTAAAGAATAAAGATTTTGTTCATCACGTGCAAAAGGTGGTGGGTGTGTTGGTTAAGCCAAAGGGCATCACCAACCACTCATATGCTATAAATCTCATCATGCACACCATTTTTTGCCCATCCACTTCCGCAACGCGAAACTGGTAGTAACCTTTACTAAAATCCACCTTGGTGAAATACTTGGCCTGTCCAAGTCTATCAAATTGGTAATAAGCAGGATATGGTACTTATTTTTTATGGTTACCTTATTAAGATCCCGGTAGTCAACGCATAGTCTCTATGACACATCTTTCTTCTTTTGAAACAAGACTGGCGCGCCATAAGGTGCTTTGGACGGGCGAATGTGACTGGTCTCAAGGAGCTCCTTCAGCTGCTTCTTTAGCTCTTCTAACTCGGTTGGAGCCATGCGATAGGGTGCATGCGCTGGTGGATTGGTTTTAACCTCCAACTCGATCTTGTGATCTACCTTGCGCCTAGGAGGTAAATTCTTTGGCATCTCGTCCGGCATCACATCTTTATTCTCTTTAAGAACCTTCTTAATAGCCGGTGGAAATGCCTCTTTGGCACCATTGTCTTTCCCAAACTTTAAATGGTGGCTATGAACGTCGACTCTTTTTTTTAAGGTCCTTCACGATCCGCATAACCGACAATTGGGCATGTTCTTCCTTCTTTCGCACATTAACTAGAGGTACCATGCATGAACCTTCTCTCTCCATGACCATGAGTCATTGGAGGTAGGGATCGATCATCGTATGACACATTTGGAAAAATTCTTGCCCAAGACTAATATCAAATATATCTAAAGAAACTACGATAAATTTAGTCTTACCTTGCCACTTACCCAACGTGATGCTTACTCTTTGGGCAACTCTACACATGGGAGTTGGGTGTGCATTGACCGTCTTTAGGCGGGTGTTGTTTGGATTGTAACTTAGCCCCAACCTTGTTGTCGCGTCTTGGTCGTAATGTTGGCTTCTGAACCGGAGTCTACCATGGCACGAGTTGGTCACCCATTAATGGAGATGTTTACATATTGCGTGTTATAGTCTTCCGGCTTCTCCGTCTGCTTGGCAATAGCCCGACCATGGCTAGTTGCGTCGTGCCCGCATCCTGTCTTTTCTCTTGTGTGTCCTTCTCCTTACGCCCGTAGGATAGCACCAAGGTTCTTCATTTCTGGTGACCTAGCATAACCTTGTGGTCCACCACATATGTAGCAACCATCTCTTTTTGTAGTCTGCACCTTCATCTCCGTGTAGCTTTGGCGCCCAAACCGCTTGTCGTTCGACTTGTAGGAGTCGTGTTGTTTAGACTGTGCATGATGCTCCTTACCTAGGACATGATCTCCCCCACCTTTAACATGACTAGTTCTCGCGTCCTTCACCTCCGCCTTATCATGCATGTCATGTTTGAAGTCAGTCAAGGCTTAGGCTTGTGTGATGGCCTCATATATGGTCCTAACCTGCTGTCATTCCAACTTCATCTTAGCCCAATTTTCAATCCGTCCATGAAGTGAAACAACATGTCTTCGTTCGTCAAGTTAGGAATTTGAACCGTGAGAGTAATGAATTCCTTCATGTACGCCCAAATGTTGCTTGTTTTCTTCAATTCCATGAACTTGCGTTTGACCTCATAGATGACGTTGTTAGGGAAGAAGGCCTTCTATAACTCTTCTCGATATTATACCCAAGTGTTGATGGTGCACATCCCGTCCCTATCTCAGTTTTCTTGTGCCTCCACCATAGCATGGCCATCTCTGAAAGATATATCACGACAATATTGATCTTGTTTTAGTCTCTATTTACCCGACTACACTTGAAGTAATTCTCCAAGTGTCATAAGAAGTTTTTCACCTCTTGGGCATCACGGACGCCTTTGAACAAATGTGGCTTGGGAGCCTCGACCCTGGCTTCCCTATCTCGATCAGATGACGTAGATTCTTCAGCTTCAACACCCTCCTTGAGTGCTTTATTCTCGGATCTCATGGCGTCAATCATACCTAGCACATCAATGAGCCGACACTCCAAGAAAGTGATGGCCTTCTTCATCTCGAACTCAGCACGTTGGCGGCCTTCCAACTCCTTGCGGATGTTGTTGTTTTCCTCAATGGTGAAGTCCTCTAGAATCTTGAACTTTCCATTAGCCCATTCAAACGTTGGCCTAATATCTCCACGGTCTGCCTCGCCATTTCAGCCCTTGCGGCCCATTCCTCTCCGGCGGTGACCTCAATGGCTTCGTCACCATGCTCATCGTCACTTTCTTCAATAGTAGAATGTGGGTGACATTTTAGCGCCTCGCTTGGTGTAAGGTCGAGCAACATTTCCTTACTACTCTTGTGGTGCTTCTTTCATTTGCAGATCTTCCTTCCACCATTAAGCCTGATGTTGGTAGTGCTAGCAACGTTTACATCCCCTTCGTTAGTCATTCCCTTAGTACAAACCTTTGCTCTGATACCACGCTGTCGGAGACTTAGAGTCTCACTAATGTTTTGTGCAGCACCTGACAACTTACTCACGAATCTTTCACGATCTGGTAAGCTCAAGTAAGACTTTTCAAACTAAGACCGCTAAGAGAATGCAAGAAAGACTTGAAAAGCTTTGGAAGAAGGCTTTGTATTACTTTGTCGAATGCTTTACACTTAGTTGGACCATTTTGCCACTGAGAGGCCCTCTATTTATATTATCTCCTAAGGGCCTAAGTGTAAAAATTATTTACTTTACAATTCCCTACAATATTTACAATTTAGTCCTATTCTAGAATTCTCTACAAGTTCTAGGGAATTCTAAAGCCTTCTTGAAAATATATAGGGAATTCTAGAGTGTTCTACTAACGTCTCCACAACTTTAGATTTTCTCCCTTATCCTAATGCTGAATCTGAACAGTGAAGTGGCGGGACATGACATTATGGATCACTGCGGTCCAAGCCAATCACACTTTGCATTAGGCCTCTAGACAATAATAACTCCTGCAACACACAATGCTAACAAGTTTCCTCTTATGTCCTATATTTTTACATAAGCTATGGATCACTAAGGTCCAAGCCAAGTGACACTTTCCATTAAGTATCTGGACAATAATAACTCCTGAACACCCACTATAACACCCAATGCTAAGTAATCCAATATTAAAGTAAGCAAAATTTAAGTGAATATCGAATCTAGCATTATATTGATCATACTATTATAAAAGGTTTACATCATAAGGCATTATGTGAAAGTTATGATAAAGACATTTGTCAAACAAAAATTGATATAAACAACAATTACATGTCCTAAGCTAGTTCGGGTCAATTCTCTTGGTTTTTTGGATCAGGGCGAGAAGGAATGGATATATATGTGACATGTATAAGTTATACTTCCAATCCCTGCACTACAGTAACCTAATAATTGATTTATGAAGACATAAAGAACTTCAGAGATTGGAGGTGCACCAAAATTTACTTAATACCTACCTAGAAGGCAATTCAATATATCGTTCACAAGAGGAAAATTCCTTTTGCATTAGAAATATAATTTGTTTAGCATACAATCAAAACATTACCTGGTCGACAAGGAAGTGAGTTGAGAACCATGAGGTATCAAGTACAATTTTCAGCGGTGGAAAAAATCTAGGTGATTTCTTCTGTTTATACCTTGAAGGATAGACTTACCTAGTACCATGATCAAGCAAGCAAGATATATGGTTTAGAAATAGAAAGGAAGAGGGAGAGATACTTGATGTAATTCTAGATGCAAGAACAATAAAGTGAACCACAATCAAACAAACAAAATATACTATTAAGAAACACAAAGAAAGACGGAGAGATTTAGAAGAAAAAAAGGACGATCTATCAACTAAAAGGAATTTAATTACTAGAGTAAAATATAAAGGTGAAAAGAAATTGAACTCATAAAAGTGAAGACTTACCCAAATAATCAAGAGGGTTCAATTGGACAGATGTGAGGATTTCCCCAAATTCTCAAAGTAGCCTAAACATCAAATGTTCGTTCAAAAACCAACCCCTAAAACAAACCCTAGTTTCTGCTATTTATAATAGTAGATAAACTAAACTAAGCTAGTTAAAATAATACCCTTGAGCTAAAACGAAGGAAAGTCCAGCCTATTAATTATTTAATATGTAGTCACCTCTTGCTTAAATTTTCATTTTAGTATATTTTAAATCTTCCATGCTTCTTTCATTAATCTTCTAAGGTATCCAAATTACTTCGAATCGACTTGATGGTCTTCATATCCATGATGACTAATCCATATCACATCATGATATGTATAGAACACCACTACATGAATATAATCTTAAATAATTTAAGTTTTAATCTCAAATCACTATATATATATTAGTAATGTGTAACGACTACATGTGTGATTTGGAATAAAGTAATTAACATCTTCTAGGAAAGAAACTGAAGAGTTTCCTTTGATTCTCCCCATAAATGACTTTTCCCTTTTAGCCAATTTTTAAACTCAAGAAAAATTCAAAATTTTAGAATAGTTTTTTCCAACAAAAAATTCTTCCACATGGATAAACAACAAAGAGTTAGAACAGTGATGAATAAAAGAAGGGAAAAGATAGGAGTTACATTACCTTGGTTGAGTGACACATCTTGTATGAGAAGAAGAGAGATGAGAATGTTGGAATAGGGATCTGGTACAGCCCATAAGAGAAGAAGGAGTAGAGTAACATTCAGCCGTGAGCAAGGAGGCAACATAGTAAGAAGAAATGAAAGTGATCTCAAGAGGAAGTTGAAGTTAGCTTTTATAGATAGGGTTAATGAAAGTGGCTTTACCCTAATCAGAATAGAAATAGGTTGTTTTGATTGTTTTATTTTGGGCTTGGGCCAAAACTTTATTTTCATTTTTTGATAATTAATAAAATGGCGTATACGACCAAAAACAATTCTTAGAAAGAGGGATTTCAGGGTAATTTAGGAAGTATCGGAATATCAAATATGGTAAAGAAATGTCAATCATGTAATATTTTCAAAACAGTTAAAATATGAAATTGCCAAGATTTTCGTGAGTTCCTCATACAGAAAATACCTTCATCCCCCTTCACAACTACTTACATTCGGATTGTGTAGGAATATAAGAAATCAAAATTCCATCTATTGTAGATAATGATACTATGAGAGATTTATTGATCACCAAAGATGAAGTAATCCTGAAGAGTTTGCTAGCTTCCTCCAAAAATTTGAGAACAATATGAATCGAATTTGTTGATTCTCTCAATGAACTCCCTGCACAATGACCAAGGATGATTTACTCTTTAGATATCAAACTCTAATACACCGTAATCAAGAAAATTTAAAGAAATTATGTCCCCCTAACCATTAGACTTATATAGTAGAGGAATATGGTAAACATTGAAACCGTGCTCATGTTGAAGTACTTATGTCACAAACTTAAAGGTAGAAAATCCTACCTTTGGTTTGAATCGCCTTGCATGAAGAATGTGCAAACAAGTAAAATTAGTAGATGAGGATAATAGATCGATGTCAGGTCTCCACCGTATCAACTATACATTCAACCTTTTTTTGTAGCTATGAAAAGGAATTACGCACATCAAATTAGGAGGGCACAATATTATCATCTCGAGAAAAATGGTCCACATTCTCTTTCATCATTAGCTAAAGGGAATAGGAAAAATTCTTACCTTAACTACACTTCCATCTTCAATATTGGTGTATCCTACTTTCTATAAGCAAGACTATTTAAGTAAGAAAATTGTATTGCAAGTGAAGGGAAGTGAGTCTTTAATAGAGATGAAGTAAATTTCAAAGAATTTACTATTTTGTATGGTCATAGTGATTTCACAATATCGTTATAACAATAAATATTGAA
Source organism: Solanum stenotomum (assembly GCF_019186545.1). Lineage (NCBI taxonomy): Eukaryota > Viridiplantae > Streptophyta > Magnoliopsida > Solanales > Solanaceae > Solanum > Solanum stenotomum. The sequence continues at coordinate 70,212,523 of NC_064282.1, read as the reverse complement.
AAGTGCAAAGAAATATAGGTGAGATGCTTCCTCATAAATATACGAACAACATATTGGGATAACTAGAAAAATAAAAACATTTCAATTAATTGAGGACAAACAATGGGGGAAAAAGGGAAGAATTCCTAGATTAGAACAATGGAATATAGGAATGGTAATTAAGAGTTCTTTAAGTTACAACCTTACTAGAAAGGTCAAGAAAGAGAAATGTTAACTAACCTTAAAAATACATTTAAGAAAATATTAATGGATAAACTAGCATTCCAAATTGCTATCTCCTTCACGACTTTCTTTCTCATAGCTACCAATTCTACAAGCTCATCACTCGTTATCCCATAACTGGTTAATTCATCACAAAGTTGCTTAGCTAAAATGCCAAACTTCACCGTGTTTAACCCTTTCGAAAAGAGAGATTTCAACCTGTAGAACCAAGCTATTCATGATTAGTAAAGAAAAAACATACCATTGAAATGGCCTGGAAAAGTTCTACACACACATTAATATATCGTGGAGTTTTCAAGAGCATAGTTTTAGTTTAATAGCAAGAGAAGGATGAAATTACAAAGTCTAAATGGACAGAGCTCAACAATACTAGCAGGGAGTGTATCAGTTCCACTTCCTTCAGAACTATCCCAAATATATCAAGAGATAAATCAAACAATATGATATTGTCGTTAATACTGAAAATATTATGGTGATTCATCCAGGTTTGTGGACAATTTTTTGACGATCACCATGACTTTTTGTAAGGCAATTTGTCAAGATTTATGATCAATTTTTTTAACATCACCATAACTTGATGTTAATGAAGTCTTGCCCAATATCAAATTTTAGTAGTGAAAAACATATTCATCTTACAGTTGAATCTATGAGGTAGTATGTACACATATCTTATTCATATCTTTGTGGGATAAAGAGTTTTTTTCTAATTGATCCACAATTCAAAAGATGGGTTTATTCAGACCTCTTTGGAAGTTGGTTTTTCTAGTAGTGAACATTCGGTATAATCTCACAAGTGAGTTTGAGGAGGGTAAGAATTAAGATGTACACACATTTTGCCCATATTTTTGTGTGATAAAAATATTATTTCGAATAGATCCACGATTCAAAAGAAAAGTTCATAACATGGTTGTAAGGAAAAAAAATATGACAATAAAATAGCAATAGAGAAAACAAATTTAGGTTTATGCGTAGATATTCTTCAATTGATTAGATAGTATAGTTTTTGTTAAAAAAATAAAATAAAAAAATTACAGGATGATATATATTAATATGGGAAAGTTAAGTAGTTTTGTTGGTGAAATTGCAAAATTACAATTGAAAATAAAATAAAGAAAAAAAATTTCCAGGTTGAGACATGAATATATATCTTGCTCTTTTTAAGGAGATTTAAGCCCATGGCAACAAGTCTTTTCACCAGTCCAGCAATAATCTTCTTAACTTGTCCTCTCCGGACAACATACCTCAACCTCAAAGTACAAGTCAACAAATACGAGACAAAAATTGAATCCAAAGCTTCATAAAAAGAACATCTCCCTTCAACTAATAAGAACTTTTTTACTCACTTTTATGCACTCTATATTTTCTTATACATTGAAAAAAATAAGATCATCATTATTTGTAGTGGAGACATTCTTTCTTGCCATGAATAGGAAGATTATGGAGTAGTAAATTGGATAGACAAATGACCAAGAGGTTACATGAGTTTCAAGACATAAAAAGATAGAATAATGAGTGAAATAATAGAGTTCAATGAGAAGTTATGGCCAGTATGGCTGACCACATTCAGTCACTAAATATATGGCAATTACTCCAACGTTGTGCTAACAAAGGAAAACCATCACTATTTATAGGGGAGACATTCTTCCTCGCAATGAATAAGAAGATTATGGGGTAGTAAATTTTGTAGAAAATTAATGACCTAGAGGTTACATGAGTTAGAAGACATAGAAATATAGAATAATGAGTGAAATAATGGAGTTTCAATGAGAAGTTGTGGCCAATATGGCTGACCACGTTCAATCAAAAGGCAATTACTCTCAAAGTTCTGCCAAAAAAGTAAGACCATCACTATTTATAGGGGAGAAATTTTTCCTTGCAATGAATAGGAAGATTATGTGGTAGTAAATTTGGTAGATAAATGACCTAGAGGTTACATGAATCACAAAACACAAAAAAGATAAAATAATGGAATTTCAATGAGAAGTTATGGCCTTGGCTGACCACGTTCAGTTACTAAACAAAAGACAATTATTCTCAATATATGTTCTGCTAATATAGTAAGACCATAACTATTTATAGGGGAGAAATTCTTCCTTGCAATAAAAAGAAAGATTGTGGGGTATTAAATTGGGTAGATAAATGGCCTAGAGGTTACATAAATTACAAAAGGGATAAGGCAAAAGTACCCCACATCTCAGAGACACACCTAAATTNTAAAAACGCCCCCCCCCCCCCCCCCCCCCCCCCCCCCCAAACTAATTTGGCATGGAATAAATATACTACATACACTAACATGGCATAGAGAGTATGCACACTCACTTGAAGACAAGTGATGAGTGCACAAATAGGACACATGTCATTTATTGATTAGTAATTTTATAATTAGTTAGTACACATATTTATTGTTTATAAAACTTATATACATTTAATTATTTTTATTTCTTTCTTTATAAAATATTTATTTTAATTTCTCTCTCACTTTAAATTTTTAAAAATTAATTTGTTATCTTTTCACTTTCATTTTTTTTAAAAAGAATTATGTATATTTTTTAAAAATAAAAAATTTAAAAGTGTCCTTTAATTTTAACGTTTTATTTTTTGATGTTTTATTTGGTTTCCTTCACTTATTTTGATATCAGTTCATAATTAAGTTATTTTAAATACAAGACATTTGGAATTAAATTTGAAATCAAATCAAAACGAAAGACAAAGAAAATAAAATCAATAGAAAAATAATGAATGAAGCTAAAAATTAGAAGTTTTGGTACAATGTATAAAAAGTGTATTAACTTAATTTAAACACAAGATAAAGAAAATAAGATTATTTTATAATAATTTTTTTAAAAAAATAAAAATATATATTTACACATGTGAAAGGCGAGTGTGTACAAACACAACTTACTTGGGTGGTTGAACGTGTCATGTCAGCACAAAAGGTGCACAAAAATATGGAAAAAATTAGTTCGGGGGGGGGGGGGGGGGGGGGGNNGGGGGAGTAATAGGACCCTAGTTAAGTTTAGGTGTTTCTCTAAGATTTTGGTCATATTCTAGGGGGTGCTTGTGCTTTATCACATTACAAAACGTAAAAAGATAAAATAATGAGTGATATAATAGAGTTTCAATGAGAAGTTATGGCCATGACTGACCACGTTTAGTCACTAAATAAAAGACAATTACTCCCAACGTTCTACTAACGTTTTCCTAGGAAGAGTGGGCAATAGAGGATGATAGGATAGGAGACAATTTAAAAATAAAATAATATTAAAATGCTCAAATATACTAACAATTTTATGAATATTTTTTTTCCTGAAAAAAAAAAACAAAAGAGGTTGATGCAAATCACATACTAAACAATTGTTCACATCACCAACTGAATTATGTTAATTCAATTATGAGACATTTTTTGTTGTTCAAAACATAAAATCTTGAGAAAAAAAGGCACATGATAAGGTTAGGAGATTAATTAGTCTCCAATCTACATTGATAATAAACTATGAAATAATACCAAAACTACAAAACAAAAGAAATTTAATACACCTAAAAAACATCTATAAATTTGACCACCTTCTATTAAGCTTCACTCATTATTTCCAAAACATTCTTATTTTTTATTTGTCATTCTTCTTTGTTTCCCTTTGCAAGAATTATCCTGATCGTACTTGAATTCACAAGCCTTATTTCTCACTCTCGTACTCCTCCTCACCAACGACTCACCTTCTTGAGGTTTGTTATGTGCATAATATGCCCTGTTCTCCAATTTTTGTTTGGCGAACATTGGTTTGCCTGCTGCTGCTAATCCACACACAATTTCGCGACACAATTAGGGTTTCTCACAATAATGGCGATGAGTTCAGGANTTTCCAAAACATTCTTATTTTTTATTTGTCATTCTTCTTTGTTTCCCTTTGCAAGAATTATCCTGATCGTACTTGAATTCACAAGCCTTATTTCTCACTCTCGTACTCCTCCTCACCAACGACTCACCTTCTTGAGGTTTGTTATGTGCATAATATGCCCTGTTCTCCAATTTTTGTTTGGCGAACATTGGTTTGCCTGCTGCTGCTAATCCACACACAATTTCGCGACACAATTAGGGTTTCTCACAATAATGGCGATGAGTTCAGGAGCGACAAAATATTGAAGAGTTTCATTGGGGTAATAAACAATGACGTTGCTGAAAATCAATAAAATATCTTTAAAGAAATTGGCATTTTCCAAGTTCAAAAAACCTATCTTGTTCTAACATGTTTTGAATAATGTAGATATCCATATGCTGCTTAATTTGTTTAGTATAATATATATCTTCTTGGAAAAAATATAAATATTAGCACTAATAACGAATATACAATGCTTGTTTTATGATCCTTATACTGTAAATTTGACCTCACAATAATGAGTTTAACAAGGAAAAAAACTTTTGGTATTAAACATGTCAGATACTCCTTTCTTCCGATTTTATATAACACCATTTTACTATCAATCTATTAAAAAAATATGACATATGTCTATATTTGAAAATAATCAAGCTATACATTTTTTATTTTATCATTAGTGGGAAGTTTTATAGTCACACAATTATTACAACGTATCTAAGACCACAAGTTTTAGAATTCTTTGTTCCATGTAGAGTCAAAGTAAACATATCTTTAAAGATAAAAAGATATGAGGTTCAAACTTCATCATGTTTCATTAGGATTTATCTATCTTTTTTTTTCTTCATTTAACTTTATTCTTTCTTCAGCTTCTTATTTGAAAAAATTCAGAATTTTTTTCCTACATAAACATAGCATAATTAAAGATACCAATAATCATATTACCTTTTTGCTGTCAATTTATAATAAAACAATGTGGATATATAATTTCACTCTCATATTGCTATTAGTGAAAATTATAAACACTTAATGGAAATGAAGGATAAAATATGCATTCGAAGAGAGATTATAAATAATCTTATAGACTCTTGGAGAAATAAAGATCGTAACATACAAAGAATTGCTAGTTGGAGAATCTTAGTAGCTATGTTGGTTGACTAGCTGAATTTTCAATTTATTGGTGAGGGTTTGACCCTACCTTGTAATCCCCTCCTCCATTTTCTCTTTCTCTAACTCCAATTTTATTTTTTAAAATAAAGATGAATTTCTAGTTTGGAAAGTCACCAAAAATAATATAAAGTTTTTTCTCTTGGGAGAATTAAGCAATTTGACTTATCAAAATTTATTTTTTCCTTTTTAGGTTTTTTTAAGTGTACCAAAAAAATAGATTTACAACATAAATTTGGACAATAAACGTAGCCAAAATTAATGAATAATTATTTGGGGCCAATTATCAAAGCTAACAATCAATTAGTGATTTTATAAGAAAAACATGAATTAGCTAGGAAATTTGTTACTAAAAAATATATAGCTAATGGTATTGTTTAACAATTTTTCCCTAAATATTTTAACAATGGAGTTTGAATATTTAGTGATAGTGGTTTTTTTTCTGGTAATAGTAAACTGGAATCAAGAACATTTTATTTGAAAAAAATAAATTAAAAAAAATAGTGCATATTGTACCAATTAGTGATACTTTATTTGTGCTCCAACACCTAAACTTTAGAAAAGAAAATATATCTTTGGATATATTTTGTATCTCCTAAGAAATTTTGTTTTTATAAAAACCATCATATAAATGTGGATCAAACAAAACATTAGTGAAAACTCATAATTCTTCAAACATCATAAGTAAAGAATAATTAAAAAGGAAAAAAAAGAGGGATTTATGAAAAAGATGGAGTATCCCTTAGTTTGACTTGCTCTGACCAATAATCTCAATAAGTCTTTGTAAGTTTATTTGTCATCAACATATGAATGGACTCACATCATCTTCTTCTTCTTTAGTAATGTCTGATATAGACATTTAGAATGACTTTTTAAACTTTCATACTCGACCTGACATTCTACATACGAAAATTAAAGACTACATCGATGTTGATCAGGAATGAAGTTTGAGAATTTGACAGCCATCATTTTCCAATTTTCTAATCCATGGTGTCGCACTGAACCTGCCAGCACCATATCTTTTTTAACTTTCTCCAATTTTAAAGAAAAGTTTTGTGTGTTTTTTTTAGAGGAACTAACACTTGGTGAACTATGATCCAATTTTTTTCTTCTTAAAATAGGCATACCTCGCATTAATGGGTGGCTATTAGATTTGGTAAAAAGTTTATTTTAGTCAAATATAGGTTGATGAATCAAGATCAGCTAATCCGAATGTGACAAAAAGAAATAAGTGCTTTTTTCCATTGTTATCCTCTCATAAAAATCGTGATATATAAATTGTATTTACTTTTCTTAAAATAACATTTTTTTTACGATATTAGTGTTTTAAATTGTTCATTTTTTTTCAAGTTGAATTTGAAAATTTTACTCACATTTTTTTAAAAGAACTTTTCAATTTTATAAAATTGGAAATGAAGCAACTGTTTACAAAACACTATTGATGTCAGCTTCCCGCTCTAAGTCTATAGAAATCTCTATTGATTTACCTGGCTCACCACACTTATAGTAAGACTAGGAACAAACATATACTGACAAGTATCCGAATATATTGAATGGTCATCATAACCTGAAAACCTCTAACAGCAATCCTGATAAGTTTTGACCCGAGTTGTAGAAGCCTTGTCCAGAATAATCTCCCTCAAACGTTTGAATAGCTACATGAACATGTACACTGAACTGAGGATGAAAACCCCTCCTTAAAGATCTCCTACCTCGAGATGAGGTACCACTAAAATAATAAGAAGTGCAAGACCTCTTGTCCGTCAAATCCCTAAATTTCTTGCGGCAAATAAGCTCAACCTCCATGGCCACCTCGATTACTCTTTGAAAAGAAGCTCTAGACGAGGTTGTATAATAACTTACTATATGGATATGATAAGTCAAACTTCTCATGCATTGACAAATTCTTGGTCTTATCTGGCAAAATCACCAAAGCATAGTGAAACAAGGCATGAAATTTTGTCCTAAAATCGATCTGAAATACCATCTTAAGTCAAGTTCTCAAACTGACTCCACTTCTCCCCTTGCAAGTTACAGGGAATGAACTTGTTAGTCTAGTATCGACATCAGACCGCCACCACTTCTTAGATAGGCCACACATGTGAAAAAAAGTGTAATCCACTCTGTGGGACTCCACCAACACCACATTTTGTAACGTCTCATAACAACTCACAAGAAAGTCATAACTGTTCTCTTCTTGTCCAATGTGAAACTGAAGTAGATCTATTTTCTAGAACATCTCAAACCTCTTATGCTCCTCATTAGGCAACATATCTGGGCATAACTCATACACCAACACCCGACGAAGGCATAAAATTACATCTAAAAGTTGTTGCGGCTAGATCCTAAAAATTTTGGTTTGGGTATTGATCACGAATCTATTTTTCTTTCCTGGTCTAAGAATAGTCCAAAGTACTGGGTAACCTATCAGTCTAAGTGATACCCTTAAGCAAGTTAAATACCCAAACCAAAGTGTCACTATTAAAAAAATAGTAAAAAAAGACATAAAAAGCAGATCGCCTAAAAAAGACATCATGAGGTCTTTATTCCACAAAGCATTTTTTAACTTATTTTTTTAAAGCAAGAGACCTCATGATGTCGTTCAAATCAAAAAGAAAATCCGCCAAATAATAATAGAGACTTGAAGGAAATTGGATTGGGTCACTCATGCGGGTCAATTCGGATCCATGTGAGAAGACTCTATATATATATATATATATATATATATATATATATATATATAAAATTAATATATATAATGAAAATACAACTATTAGAAAGGGTTTTGTAACGACCCTCAAAATAAAGTAGGATAAAGTAGAGCCTCACATGGGTTTTATGCATTAATAACTTGTCAAAATAATGAAGAATAGCCTTTTAATTCAGTTTTAAAGAGTTTGGAAGTCAAATGTCAAGGAACGACCAAGATGTTCGGAAACTAGTCTTTTACGTGTTGGTGTGTTCTAGTATGTTGTTCATGTTTTTATGTGTTGTTTGGAGTCTAAAATCAGTGGAGGTGACGCTAGTGTCTTAATAAATGTTTTTAGGATCAAAACGTTCAGATACGATGCCCCGGGGGCCACCCTAAGGGTCCCCGAGGAGGACCCCAACCTTGGCCAAGCAAGCTGCCAAGGCAGCTTGAAGTTGTGCTTGGAGGGAGCATGTCTGCGTCGCGGATTAGCTCCACCAAGGGCCAAATGTTTGGTCTGCGTTGCGAATATGTCGCAGACTCTACTGTCTCAAATTTAATTTTCTAGAAAACTTGTGGGAACACCTCCGCGTCGCAAACTTCTTTTCCAACGAAATCTGCGAAAATAAAACTCAAGTTTGACTTATTTAAAAAGGTCCAACTAAGTGAGGGGTAGTTTGGGTACTTTGGGGAATTATTATAAACAGTTATTCTACCTATTTTAGGGTATTTTAAGTTGGTTAAAACCTCAAAACCTAAAATTAGACCCCATTCTTCAAATTGACCCTTCCTTCTCAAAATAGATTCTCTCAAAAACTCCATTGAAGACCTTGATGAAGCTCAAGCTAGAAGATGGGTTTTCAACTGATTTCTTCTTCAATTTCATGGGTCTTCAATAATTAAGGTATGGTGACTCTTGATTCTTGAATAACCTCTCATTTAAGGAGTTCTATCAAAGATTTTCAAAAGTGATTCAAAGACCAAAAATCCCAATTTTCAATCTAAACATGGGTTCCTTGTCAAACGATTTTCTAAATCATTATATTGATGAATTAATGTGTAATTAATATTTTTAAGACAATTTTCAAAGGAATTCTTGAAGAACCCATGATCCCCAAATTCTCAAAAATTGGCCTTTGATGTGGGTCTTGTGAATATTATCTCTATTGGTGGAATTATGTTTAGATTAGATTGTATTGATGTTTCCTATGATTGTCTATACTTATTCAAGTTGAATTGTTGGTATATTGATGAATTGAGAATTATGGCCTTTTGGGCAAAGTTGTGGGTTGATTACTTTGTTGATAAAATTGTACTTAGATTATGTTTATGTTATTGAATTACATTGTTGATTCCTATTGCTACGTATGTCAATTGATTATGAATTGTTGAGGATTGATCCACGGTGATCATGGCTTGGAGAATTGGTAAGTTGACCTAACTTCTAGTCTATAGTATGGGAATTGATGTTGTGAGGTTTGATCCACTTGTGGTGAAGGTGTTTACTTCTTGTCTATCTATGTATGTTGAGATCATGGCCTTGAAGGCAATAGATGTGGTGAATTGATGATTATGATGCATATGTTTATGAAGTTATGCTATGAAGGTTATGTATGAAATCCTCAATGCTAGCATGATGTTTAAAGTGTGTTGATGATGAGGAGTATAATGTGAATGATAATGTTAGGGATAAGGTGTGGTCTACATGATTGATTATGTTAGGTACTATTGTGGAATGACCCCTACCTATATGACCCTTATATGAATGTTTGGTTATATACATGTTAGGAGTACCTATTCAATGTTGAATGTGTCCTTGTATCCTATGATGAAGTGTGGGTGTGTGGTCTTGAATCCCTAAGGGCTTTATATGTGAATTTCTCATGAATTGGGGACATTGTGAATGTGGTGTGATCCTTTTAAGGGAAGAACACTTAATATCAATATTGTTGCTAATATGTCACTATGAGGACCAATATGCGCACACACACACTCTACATGTATAGCTATGAATATGATGTGTTATGGTGTCTATTGAAAGGTTAACTCTTATATGCACCCTTACATCTTATTATGCATGCAAAGTGTATGATTAGCAAGGTATGAATATGTGTTGTATAAAGGTGTTTATGTGAAAGGCTTTCTCACATATGTACACACACATGAATGAATGAATAAGGTTTATGATAATCTAGTGAAAGTGAGTCTCTTGAAAGGTTCCCTCAATTGTACTCTAAACTAGACTATGTTATGAAAGGTCATTCTCACATAATGTAGGTTCTATGATGAAAGGTCATTCTCATCTTAGAAACCTTTGAGCTATATGATATGAGGGATTAAGTCCCTAAAGCCTACTTTATGAACTAATGTTAAATAAAGGCTTAAAGATGTTTAAAAAGGGAGTTGGAGCTTAGCACCGAGTGAACATGAAAAACGAGAGTGGGGGCTTCACGTTTAGCAAGTTCAGCTTCCCATAAGAGAACCTTCACGTTTAGCAAGTCCGGGTTCCCAACACAGATGTTGTCTCATGAGATGGAAACCTCCACGCTTAGTAGGTTAAGGTTTTCTAGTAGCAATCTCATTGTTCCATAACTACGTGCCCCCGTAGGTCTTAGCTTAGTGGATCCACTAGATAGCTATTATGTATGTAGGTCATACTTTGGCAAGTAGTACCCTCTCTTTTTGGTGTGGGAGTAGAACACCGGATTCCATGTAGCTCACATGGTCTATGTCGGTTATGGCAATGTCTCCCAAAAGTTAAGAAATGAACTAAGATAAGAATATGAATTCTAGTCATGATTTCTTGAATAGTTACTTAGTATAGGTAGGACTATGGACCCTACTTATGCATTGCACAAGTGGACTCTAAGGGAGGTTATGATTAGGCTCTTTATGTAATGAAGACTATGGTCTATGTATGTTAATATGAAAGCATGTTAAGGTTGACTTTACTTATGTCAAGACATGAAGTATGTTTATGCATGAGAATTACACTTATGACTTCTTAATAGTTTTGCTTAGTATATGTGGGGGTATGGGACTCCATGGGTACATTGCACAAGTGAGCTTGTGAAGGGGTTGTGAGGGTGGTTTCTCTATGATATGAACTAAATGGGTTATGACTAATGATGTAGTAAATGAATGAGTCCTTATATGATGTTATGAGGTATATTGGTCTTATGTCTAATGTTAAATGAAGATGTTATGACTTGTTGAATATGATGTGCCAAGTCTATAGTGGCTTCCTAGGAACACTTGATGGGAGTAGTATTATGGGATGCTACTTGCACATTGCACTAGTGTGACTTGGGGGTTGTCTTAGGTGATGGTTCCTAGGTGAAGATTATGTCTTATGGTGTGCTCATGACTGTATGAATATATGTGGTTGGATTGATGAAGGCTATATGTAAGTTCACCCTTGGTAACCTTAAGGTGATACATTGCACCAAGTATTCCCAAAGGGTTGCTTGAGGAAAGGAGTTAAGATAAAGAGGAAGGTAATGTATTGTATGCATTGAATGTGCCTAAAATGTTATAAGTGGCTCTAGGTGCTATTATGAATGGTTTCCATGTGTATGATGATGTATGGGGTTTATATTGTACCTATGTACTAAGATCCAATCTAGTACCTAATTCAGCTTGCAAGGTCCTCCAAAAGTTAGAAGTAAATTGCGTACCTCTATCTGATATAATGGAAATCAAAACTCCATGCCATCGAACAATCTCGCGGATATAGAGTTTGGCTAACTTCTGTGCATTATAAGTCACCTTGACTGGAATGAACTGAGTAGACTTAGTTAATCTGTCAACAATTACCCATATAGAATCAAACTTACCCAATGTCTTTGGAAGACCAACCACGAAATCCATTGCAATTCTTTCCCACTTCCATTCAGGAATGGACATTCATTGAAGTGTCCCTCTAGGCCTATGATGCTCGTACTTTACCAACTGACAATTTAGGCGTTGGGCAACAAAATCAACAATGTCACGCTTCATTCTACTCCATCAATAATGTTGTCTCGGATCATGATACATCTTGGTTGCACCAGGATGTATAAAATACCTTGAACTATGAGCCTCTGCAAGGATAGTATGAGTCAAATCATCAGCACGGGGCACACATACCCGCCCCTTAATTCTCAAGATGCCTTTGATATACCGTGAGTTTACGGTATTTCTAATACATTTCTCTTACAAGTTGTGTGTGTCTAGGGCCTTTTTATATTGGTTTTTATGTGTTTTATCATGTTTTGCAGGAAAGGTGTTCAGGCGCGGAAATTTAGAGACAGCTGAAGGAAATGCAGAAAAAGTCATCCACGGAGGTCATCTACGGACCATAGGTCCATTCACGGTCCGTAGGTGATGACCGTAGATCAGCAGGAATGTGTTGAGGACAAATCAGGGAAATCTGACCAAGTGTGGAACCACGGTGCCCATTGACGGTCCGTAGATTGATCTACGGACCGTACTGTTGATCCGTAGAGTGAGACTGCGAGGGTTCCAGTACCTGATTTTTGAAGATGCTAAGTATGGAGCTACGGAAGGGATTGACGGACCGTAGGTCGATCTACGGTCCGTGCTGCTGGTCCGTCGTTTGCTTCAGAGAAGCTGATTGTTGGATGCTGAAATATTTTCTAAGTCCCGAGTGACGGAAGGGACTTACGGACCGTAGATCAATCGACGGTCCGTAAGTCAGTCTCGTGGATCGAAGACGCGTACCTGAACAAAACTTTCCTTAATTTGTTTCCTTTTTTATTTAGGATTTGTTTTCTATAAATAGGACATGTAAACCTCGTTTTTGGGGGTTAGACACTATTATTCTATTTTTGCTTTGTAACTTTGGAGATTAATTTGCAACCCTAGCAATTATTGATTTCCCAAGTTCGTTTTGAAGATTTTGGCTTTGCAATTCAAGTTAATTTTCTGGGTTTATTATTCTCTTTACGTAAGTTCATGATTTCTCCATCTACAATTATGAATTGTGTTCTTGCTAATATGAGTAACTAAATCCACAACTAGGGTTGTGGGAACCATGATCGATTAACAAAGTATGAATAGTAAATAAGCAATTCTTGACTAGTATTTTGCATGCATTGATAATTCTTTCGTTTAGAAGTCTTTTTAACGGTGGCCAACGTTAGAACTCGCCTTGTTACTACTTGCCGGACCAAGGAGGTAATTAACAAGAAAAGAATTATCAACATAGATTTAGTGTGATACTATCTAATAGGCTAGTGTCGATTGGTGCGAAGTAATAACTAAGCCAAACATCGATTATGATGTCTAATATGAGGTAAAGGTAAGGGTTAGTAAATTATACACACGTAGCCGGACCAAGGTGCGGGGTGAAATTCTCTAGATGCCGGACCAAGGATTTAGAGATACCTAACTTATCACTTTGCATGTAATACACTAGAAAAGGATTGCTATTACTAGGATTACTGCGTTATGAGATTATGGGGAACACGTATACCCTAGTTATTTCTCTTATCTTGATAACAACCAAAGTTGAGTTTAATTATTGACTACTTCTTAAGTTCTTACTATTTGTTTCACACAAGCACAAACCCCCCCTTTTATTACCTGTTTCTGGAAATAATTTGACTAATCGAATATAATTGTTGGTTAAAAGTAAAGTCTAAACCATTTTCCTCGTGGGATCGATCTCAACCTACAAGTTGGGTTCTTTACTTGATAACGATCGCTTATGCTTCTGAAAGGAGGTGTAATTTGAGCGTATCAAATTTTGGCGCCGCTGCCGGGGAATCTGGCTTTTAGATTTAGTTTTAACTACAATATTGAACGTTAGTCAAATATTTCCTAATTTTACTTTTTTTCTTTGTTTTTGTCTCTCTCAGGTTCCGACTCTAGTGTATGCCAAGTACACGGAGCCAAGGCGAACCACTTACTCCGTACGATCCAGAGTTGAACAGAACTTTGCGAAGAATGAACAATCAAGGACTTCCAGTTCATCCTATCGGAGGAAATCTAGATGAAGCGGTTGAGTTACAGCAGCCAAGAGTAGTTGGTGGGGAAAACCGGGGTCTAGCTGAAAATCAATTGGGAGATGCAGTGAGAGTGCATGGTCCACCAGGCCCACAACACCATGACAACTATCGGGGCAACGTCGACATAGCAGACTCCGATGGACCCATCGTCCTACCTCCTCTACCTCCAGGGCACACATTTGTGGTGACTAGTAGTTTGATGCAGATGCTTACAGCAAGAGGCTTATTTTCAGGATCGCCATCGGAGGATCCACATGCTCACTTAGCCAAGCTCAGTGTGGTTTGCAAAAGTTGTGTAGGTAGACCATACTTGGATATGAACGTCATTGGGTTACGAGTGTTCCCTCTGTCATTGATAGGCGATGCTGCAGTATGGTTCACTGAGCTTCCTTATAACTCAATTTTCACATGGGACCAACTAGCAGAGGTATTTAAAGCAAAGTACTATCCAGTGTCTAAGAAGCTCAATCACAAAGATCGGGTCAACAATGTTGTGGCATTACCTGGAGAGTCTGTGAGTAGCTCGTGGGATAGATTCACTGCTTTCGTAAGAAGTGTCCCAAATCATCGTATTGACGATGAGTCACTGAAGGAATATTTCTATCGAGGACAGGATGATAACAATAAAGCAGTACTTGACACTATTGCTGGAGGATCATATGGTGATTGTACATACGCACAGATTGCTGAAAAATTGGAGAGGATCTCTCGCAATAATAAAACATGGAGCACTAGGAGGTCAGATACTGGGAGAAACACATTTGCTGTTCATAATGCTACTGTTAACTCTGCCGGGGATATTCGTGAAGAGATGGCTCAGATGAGGACAGAGTTGGGGTTAGTATTGAAGCATGTGAGTGGAGGAGCAGAAAAGGTGAATGCTGTAAACTACTTAACTAGAACTCCACCACCAGTTGAGGAGTGTTACTATGAAGAGGACACTTATGCGGTGAACGATCAGACGGGGGGTTTCCGACCAAAGACCCAAGGATCCAACACGGAAAATTGGCGCCAAGGTCAAGGGAACCAAGGTCGGAACTATGGAAATTACAACCGAGAGGGTCACTATGTCCGAGATGGGAACTTCAATCGCGACAACAACTACAACAGAAACAACTATGGCAACGAAAACGATCGGGTTGGACCCTATGTTCCCTCTCAAAATCGGGAATCTGGTGCTAGGGAAATTGGAGGTAATATGACGCGTATTGAAGATATGCTGCAGAAGATGATGAGAAGGTTTGATNGAAGATATACTGCAGAAGATGATGAGAAGGTTTGATGCTACTGATGAGAATGTGAAGGAGATGAGAAACGACTTATCTGGTATTGGTCAAAAGGTTGATGCCCATGCAGTGTCAATAAAGCATCTAGAGCAGCAGATGACGCAGTTGTCTACTACAGTGAACCCGCGTCAACCTGGCACTCTTCCTAGTAACACCATCCAGAATCCAAAGAATGATGGTCATTGTATGGCAATTACTACTCGAGAAGGTAAGCAAACCATAGATCCACCTATGCCGTCTGTGGTGGATACCAAGATTAGAAAAGAAGATGATGTGGTGGAAGTTAGAGAGAAATCTGAGGTTGTGACAGAACAAGAAGTGGAAATACCTCAGAAAGTGGTCCCCATACCTAGACCTCCACCACCTTTTCCTGAAAGGTTAGTGAAGAAGACTGAAGATGGTAAATATCGCAGGTTTATCACTATGTTGAAGCAGCTTTCTATCAATGTCCTTTTGATAGAAGCCTTGGAACAAATGCCTGGATATGCAAAATTCATGAAAGATATGGTGACAAAGAAAAGGTCTGTGAGTTTTGAAGATGATGATAAATTGCAGCATTGTAGTGCTATTGCTACAAGATCTCTGGTGCAGAAGAAGGAAGACCCTGGTGCTTTCACGATCCTATGTACTATAGGGTTATTACACTTTGCTAAGGCATTGTGTGATCTTGGTGCTAGCATCAACCACATGCCTTTATCTATTTACAAGAAGTTGGGTCTAGGGGATCCAAAGCCCACTGCAATGTGGTTACTGATGGCTGATCGGACTGTGAAGAGGCCCATAGGTGTGCTCCATGATGTGCTAATGAAAGTAGAGTCTTTCATCTTTCCGGCGGATTTTGTAATCCTTGACTGTGAGGTTGATTTTGAGGTTCCCATCATCCTTGGGAGACCATTTCTTGCCACAGGGCGTGCGTTGGTTGATATGGAAAAAGGACAGATGAAGTTCAGACTGAACAATGAAGAAACAACTTTCAATATCTGTAGATCCATGAAGCAGAATGGTGAGATACAAACAGTATCTGCTATAACTTACAAAGTGGAGAGTGGGTCAGAAGTGCAAATTGAAGAGCGATTAGGTGTTGAGGCACTAGCAGCAGTCATGATGAATTTTGGTAGTGATGGTATTGAAGAGTATGATGAGTTGGTAGCAGCACTTGATAAGTGTGAATACCGGTCCAAACCAAAGAAGTATGAGCTAGGCATGAAGAATCGCGAGTCCCCACCCACAAGACCATCTATTGTGGAAGCACCGAAATTGGAGCTTAAAGCTCTACCACCGCACTTGAGGTATGTATAATTAGGCGAAGAGAATACTTTACCGGTCATCATTGCATCAGATTTGAATGCAAGGCAAGTAGAGTGCTTGATGACACTATTAAAGCGGTTCAAGCGAGCGATTAGGTGGACTATTGCAGACATTATTGGGATTCCCCCGGTATCTGTTCTCACAAAATCCAACTCATACCAGATCATAAACCCAGTGTTGAGCACCAGAGAAGATTAAATCCACCGATGCAAAAGGTAGTCAAAAAGGAGATCATCAAGTGGCTGGATGCGGGAGTTATCTATCCCATCTGAGATAGTAATTGGGTATGTCTTGTGCAGTGTGTACCAAAGAAAGGTGGTATGACTGTGGTTCCAAATGAACGAAATGAGTTTGTTCCAATGAGGCCTGTCACTGGATGGAGAGTTTGCATGGATAATCGAAAGCTGAATGCGTGGACAGAGAAAGACCACTTCCCTATGTCATTCATGGACCAGATGTTAGATAGGCTTGTAGGCAAGGGTTGGTATTATTTTCTTGATGGGTATTCGGGCTACAATCAAATTTCTATAGCTCCAGAAGACCAAGAGAAGACCACCTTCACTTGCCCATATGGGACTTTTGCTTTCAAACGAATGCCATTCGGATTGTGCAATGCTCCAGCGACCTTCCAGAAATGTATGATGTCGATATTTGCCAATATGGTGGAGGACACTATTGAAGTGTTAATGGATGATTTTTCAGTTGTAGGTGATTCGTTTGATCATTGTCTAGAACATCTAGCCGAGGTGCTCAAAAGATGTGAAGACTGCAACTTGGTGTTGAATTGGGAGAAATGTCATTTCATGGTAAAAGAAAGTATAGTGTTGGGTCATCGAATTTCAGAGAAAGGTATTGAGGTTGATAGAGCTAAAGTCGAGGTAATAGAAAAGCTTCCACCACCCATCTCTGTAAAAGGTGTTAGAAGTTTTCTTGGGCATGCAGGTTTTTATAGGAGATTCATCAAAGATTTCTCAAAAATTGCACATCCCTTGTGCAAACTGCTCGAGAAGGAGAATAAGTTCTGCTTTGATGATGCTTGTCTTAGAGCATTTGGAGAGTTGAAGGAAAAGTTGGTTACAGCACCTATCATTATTTCACCAGATTGGGAACAACCGTTTGAGGTAATGTGTGATGCGAGTGGAGTGGCGCTTGGTGTAGTATTGGGTCAAAGGCGTGAGAAAATTCTTCACCCTATTTACTATGCTAGCAAAGCTCTGAATGTGGCCCAGAAGAATTATACAGTGACCGAACAAGAACTTCTTGCGGTGGTTTTTGCATTCGAAAAATTTCGTTCCTACTTGCTTGGTACTAAGGTCATCGTGCACACTGACCATTCTGCATTGAGGTATTTGATGGCGAAAAAGGATGCAAAACCACGATTGATCAGATGGGTATTGTTGCTGCAAGAGTTTGATTTTGTGGTAAAAGATAGAAAGGGAACCGAAAATCAAGTTGCCGACCACTTGTCCAGATTAGAGGAAGAGGCCATGCTAAAGCTTGGAGATAGGGCTGAAATTAATGATGCGTTTCCAGATGAACAGGTATTGGCTGCTTCTAACGATTTGATTCCTTGGTTCGCAGACTTTGCTAATTATTTGGCAAGTGACATTGTGCCACCCGATTTGTCTTTTCACCAAAGAAAGAAATTTATGCATGATGTGAAGAAATTCTTTTGGGATGAACCTTATTTGTATCGTAGTTGTGCTGATGGGATTATTCGTCGCTGTGTGCCTGAGGTTGAAATGCTGAGTGTACTTGAAGCATGTCATTCATCACCCGTTGGTGGGCATCATAGTGGTATTCGGACTGCACATAAGATTTTGCAGTGTGGGTACTACTGGCCTACCATCCACCAAGACGCTCATGATTTCGCCAAGTCTTGTGATCGGTGCCAAAGAGATGGAGGAATTTCAAAGAGACAAGAGCTCCCTATGAATCCCATATTGGTGATCGAATTGTTTGATGTATGGGGCATTGATTTCATGGGCCCATTTGTGAGTTCATATGGGATGAAATATATTCTGGTCGCGGTTGATTATGTATCGAAGTGGGTGGAAGCAGTAGCACTCCCCAACAACGAAGGTAAAAGTGTCACCGCATTCCTGAAAAAGAATATCTTCTCCAGATTTGGTACACCAAGGGCTGTTATTAGCGATGGAGGCTCTCACTTTTGTAACAAGTTGTTCAAAACACTACTTGAGAAATATGGTGTCCGTCACAATGTAGCCACTCCTTATCATCCACAGACTAGCGGTCAAGTTGAGGTGTCCAACAGAGAAATAAAACAGATATTGGCGAAGACTGTGAACGCCAATCGAACTGATTGGTCAAGGAAGCTTGATGATGCTCTATGGGCATATCGCACTGCATACAAGACCCCCATAGGTATGTCGCCTTACCAACTTGTATATGGGAAGTCTTGTCATTTACCAGTAGAGTTAGAGCACAAAGCTATGTGGGCAATGAAGAAGTTAAATTTGGATTGGGTCACTGCATCTAATCAAAGGATGAACGACTTGAACGTGCTTGATGAGTTCCGCCTAAAAGCTTATGAAAGTTCAGCCTTATACAAAGAGAAGATGAAGAGGTATCATGATCAAAGAATTGAAAAGCGAGAATTTGTGGTTGGTGATCGTGTGCTGCTATTCAACTCTAGGTTGCGCTTGTTTCCAGGCAAACTCAAGTCCAAGTGGACTGGGCCATTTTTGCTCACAAAAGTGCTCTCGCATGGAGCGGTTGAGCTTGAAAATAAGGATGGAACAAGGTTTGTGGTGAACGGGCAAAGGATCAAGATCTATCTGGGAAATGCTGAAATTGTGCAAGAAGTGATTGAGGCCTGCAACCTTGATGAAGTCTGAGTAATCAAGATAACTGCGTCGTGCCACGACATTAATTCAAGCACTGCTTGAGAGGCAACCCAAGATGTACAATCTAGCCAACGATAGGGTTCTGTTTTCCATTACGTAGTTTAGTTTTCTTTCATTACTAGCATCTTTGTATCAATGTAGGTAGGGGTTTCAGTATTTTAGTTGTTAGTGTTGGCTAGAAGTAGTATAGGGTCCGTGTCTAAAAAGTGTCCAGAAAATGTAAAAAAAAAATAGTCTATTGGTTGCTACATGTGCAGGTACACTATGCAAGAAATCGGCAGAAAATGGTCTGGTGCAGAGGTCTACGGAACCCATCGACGGTCCGTCGATTGATCCATGGACCGTCAATGGTGTCCGTAGATCCCAGGTAAGTCCCTAAAATTGTCCTAGTATAATTGTGATCTACGGTCCTGATCTACGGACCGTAGATTGACTCACGGACCATAGACGGGGTCTCGTGAGTCCAAACCCTACAGTTGACTGACCGACCCGGACCCCCATTACTTAAAACCCCCATTGTTTCAAATCATTTCCCTTCCCTCCATTACTCACTAAACCATTTCACCCACTCTTTAAACTCCCCAAATCACTCCATAACCACCACATAATATCCTTCCTTCCATATATTCCCAAAACCCCTTCCATACCATAATCAACCCACTCCATAATCTGAAAAAAAAAGGGTCCGGTGTTTGGTCAGTGACGAAAAGGTGACTCCTTGGTCTTGCTAAATCATAGTATCATCACGCAATCACCCCACTCCTTGTTTCTTGTAAGGTAATAGACTTTCTCTTCACTTTGAATTTCGATTCATAGATTGAATATAAAGGGTCGGGAGTGTCACGACCCGAGAGCACCCCCAAGTCGTAACATGCGTATTCGACCNTGACCTTGGGTAATTGTTAGATGAAATTGCATGATAAACTTGAATAGTACAATGCCTTTGGAACGATAGATAGTGATTGTATAGCATTAATTGTAAATGTGAGTTTATGTGATCGTAAATTCTATATGCTAGTTTCGACTGAGGGTTCCACATCTAGTTTAAATTGTTGGGTATAATAATCGGTCGGAATCCTAAGAATGACGAACTAGCATATTTTAAGTGTGTATGTGCATGATTAGGTTGTGTTAATGTTGAAACCAAAAGCCAAAAATGTATGATACCCGGCACAGATGGCTTCCACGATACCCCGTCTACGGACCGTAGATGGGGTTCGTCATTAGATGCCCCTGCAAATTTTCCACAAGTGTAAAACCACGGAGGTGGACTACGGTCAGTAGATCCATCTACGGACCGTTCTGCACTTCCATGGTTTCCATCTGCAACCTATATTTCAGGCACCTGATCCACGGAAGAGATCCACGGACCGTAGATCAGTCTACGGACCGTAGGTCTCCTCTGTGGATGACCACTGTAGCATCTGTCAAATATTTTTTTGTGGACTTAGTTTAGGGTCGTTACCAACTCTAAATAGTTTCTTTTGCTGCTTATGGTTGGTTTTGGCACTAATATCGTTCCCGCAGGTACGATGGCACCCAAGAAGATGGTCACCTACTCAAAACGGGACAAGTCCAAATCGATTTCCCTTAGCTTCCGATTGATTGATGAGGACACCGAGAACGACTCTGACCCAGCATATGTGCCTCTCAACCCTAGGGCCTCTCGCGCAGCACCCAGAAGCACCCCTCGGAAGGTGATCCCCGACGTAGTCATTGTCTCCCAGTCTGATGAGGAGCACACACTGATCGGGTCACCAACTGGGGCTGCTTCCAATTCAGAGGGATCTATGTCCGCATCCAAGTCTACCCATGCCTCAGGCTCCCAGTCTGCCCACTCTTCACACTCAGAGTCTGTCCATGCTACAGGGTCCAACACCAAATCATCCACAGGGTCTGGAGAGAATGACCAAGCAGCCTCGTCTGATGAGGCAACTAGTTCAGAGGCCATTCCTGCACCAAGGAATGATGAACCCGCTCCGGTAGCAGGAGAGCTGAATAGGTGGTGTGTAGAGGGTCAATGGCAAATCTATCGGGATGCAAAGATGGTAAATGACAAACAAAAAATGGCCCGATTAATTCAAGAGGAGCGCAGAGTCCTCACGAAGAGCTTGCATACTGTACCAGATATTCACCGGCTGTTCAAACTTCACAAGTGTGACTGGATGGCTCGAGACCCAGGGACGTATAGCGAGGAGATTGTCCGGGAGTTCTATGCGTCCTATGCTGCCACTCTCCGCGGGTCCATTTCCAAGCGGTCAAAGCCACTAGCTCAGACTTCGCTCACTTCTACTTTGGTTCGAGGGTGTCCGGTGGACATATCACCCGCCACCATTAGCCGTTTTCTCTATGGTCCTACCACGGGCCACTCTTGGTCTCCTAACAGGTCAGAGTTTGATTACCGTTGGGACATCGTGCGGAGTGGCGCTTTCCAGAGGAATGCTGAGCAGCGAGAGGCTGTGATACTATGGCTGGCCCAGTACATTGCTGCAGATGGCGAGCGAGCGAAATGGGTCGCTTCTCCATGGTTGGGCATTCGGAAGGCCACATTGAATTTTGTAGCAAAGTTCTTCTGGCTGTTGGTACGCAACAGAGTGTCGCCTACAAAAGCTGACAATCAAGTCACTTGGGACAGAGCGGTGATGGTTACTGCATTGGTGGCAGGAGTAGAGATCGACTTTTCTCGAATGCTGCTAGCAGAGATCCACGAGAGAGCTTTTAGGACCTCCACTACTTACCCTTTCCCCTGTCTGATCTTTCACTTGTGCAGGGACTCTGGAGTGCCAATCAGGCATTGTGATAGGCTAGTCCACCCTACAGGGGCATTGGACATCAGCCTTATTCGGGATGACGCAAATGTGGCAGCACCTCGCAGAGAGCCCCAGATTGAGGTACCCCCCTTGGGCTCCGATCTTGCAGACACTGTGGGGCAGGCACAGGGTGGTGACCCCATTATCCCATACCACACCGACACTGTCCCAGGCTCCTCTTCTCAGGCAGCTAGTGTTGCTCCTAGTTCTTCCCGGTCCACACCACAGTTAGGAGCGACGGTTGTCCCGATGGCCAGAGTACAAAACTTAGAGGCGCAGATGGCCACACTGCTGCATCACATCCAGCCGTGGATGCAAAAGTCAATTGCCGAGTCCGAGGCTAGAATAGAGCGCAGGATTGAGGGAATGATGGACCGTAAGGTCCTGACGGTTAATAAGCGGCTTGACGCCTTTGAGTTGCGAGTCCTCGAGCGATCAGTTCCGGCCACAGACTTATCTGCTTTGCAGGCTGACATAGCCAGCCTCCGGACCAATGTTGATGCCATCCTTGCTGCACCTTCAGTTGAGACTCAGGCTGCCCCTACTGCGCTGGCTGATGATACAGTGCTAGATGCTTTATTCAGTGGCATCGCCGAGGAGGGGCCTGCACCGACACATGCCAAGGGCAAGCGGCACCGCTCTCATCGCACGGAGGAAGAGAAAGCTCAGAAAAGACAGCGTCGGCTGGAGAAGGAGGCTAGGAGGGTTTCGATTGCAGATGAGGAGTTGTGCCAGCAGAGGGTGCGTGAAAGAGCTGCAGGGGCATCGAGCTCTGCCCCTGTTGTAGAGAATCAACCCATTTTGAGAGGCGTTGCAGCACCACTGATGGTGCGGAGCTTTTGATAAAGAGCACTACTGAGGGTGCTAGGATTTCTGAGGTGGGCACTACTGAGGGTGCCCCCACTGATGTTCGAGAGAGCTCCGGGAAACCGGACCCCCTTGATTGTTGATGATTCGCCGGCACTTTGCGCCACAGGTTTGCTTCACTCAAATCCATTCAATTTTACTGTCTATATATGCATTGTGGACAATTGCATCTATTTTTATTGGGGGTGGGGTAAATGGATCGTGAGTGATAGGGTGAAGTCTGAGTAACCCAACTCATGAATCCTCTCATGGGGTTTTCTTGTCTGTGTTGATTTACCCCAAGAGACTGTTTAATTTTTGTTGAACCGACATGTCTTAGGATTGTGTGTGTAGAAGCATGATATAGAATGAAGCATGATGGCTTAGGAAAAATGATACCCGTCAGATTCTGGGTTGTATGCTAGAAGTAGACTACGATTAGTTGATTGTGTTGGCTCTGAGTATGACATAGTAACAATCGACCTGATTGCATGATTAAACCTGAAACTTGAACTGGGTAAACTGATAATCTGATAATGAAACTATGTGCCAGGAGTGAGTAAGAATCATTGACTGTTCAAACGGTTTTTGTGCAAAACTAAAACTTGCCCGGTTAGTCCTGCTAAGACAATTCAATCTAGAGGATAGGAAGTGATCATAGGCCGTTGTTCTGAAAAATCCACAAATTGCCTAGAATGATTCAACCAAATGAAATAATTGTTCCCTTTGATCCAACTTTGAGCCTAAAAATAAACCATTTCTTTCTAAAACCCCGAACTCACTTTCCCATAATCTACTATGTTGGCCCCGGTCCCTCCTTGGACATGTGCACTTTGACTTAGGCCAAAAGCCCAAGTTGAGGGTGGCTAATGTAAAAAGTAACTTCAATCTTGGCCCTGACCTGACATCAGGTATTGTGCACCTCAACTAACGAAAAATCCATAAGTTGAGGGTGGCTATGAAAGAGGAAACTGAAAGAAAAATGGGGATGGAAAGAGTGAAAATATAAAAAAAAAAAAGTTTGGGGGAAACGGAAGGAAAGGATGTGAATTATTAAAAGAAAAAAGAGCAATAAAATAAAAGGAAATTGAGCTACAAAGTTTAAAGTCGCATCTGTGGTTGAAGAAAATCAAAGGAAAGCGGTAAAGCAATAATATGACAAAAATAGGGCAAAAAGAGGTTGAATGCCTAGTGTAATGACAAGGAGGGCAGAAAGTCACTAAACAGTACCCAAATGTACCACACCTGACCCTGAGCCTACGTTACAAGCCAATAAAGTCCTATAGTGATCCTGGAGTCTAGTTTGAAGAGTCGGAAAAGTGAAAATAAGGGCAAGCTTATGGCAGTAAGCACTAACTATAGTTGAAATCATTTCTGAGTGTGAGTGTTGAATAAATCCTTGTACCATGAATGAAATTAAATTTTTGCGAAAAGAGGATTTCGTTTGAAGTAAGGGCACTGGTTGCATTGTTGGAAAGTTGGTACCTGGGTGACAGTGAGAAAGTGTTTGTTGTGTGTCAGTTGGTTGGTCTGTGTCATGATGTGATCCACATGAGTTGGCTTGTCGAGTCTAAGAGAACGAATGTGCACCCGAACAATGAAGAGGTAGAGAGCCATGTGATTGCTTGAGTTAGAAATGCTTGCTTCTATACAAGTGTTGTTTAGAGTTCTAGTGCGTCGCTTGAGGACAAACAACGAATTTAAGTTGAGGGTGTTGATATATCGTGAGTTTACGGTATTTCTAATACATTTCACTTACAAGTTGTGTGTGTCTACGGCCTTTTTATATTGGTTTTTATGTGTTTTATCATGTTTTGCAGGAAAGGTGTTAAGGCGCGGAAGTTTAGAGACAACTGAAGGAAATGCAGAAAAAGGCATCCACGGAGGTCATCTACGGACCGTAGGTCCATTCACGGTCCGTAGGTGATGACCGTAGATCAGCAGGCATGGTGTTGAGGACAAGTCAGGGAAATCTGACCAAGTGTGGAACCACGGTGCCCATTGACGGTCCATAGATTGATCTACGGACCGTACTGTCGATCCGTAGTGTGCGACTGTGAGGGTTCCAGTACCTGATTTTTGAAGATTTTAAGTATGGAGCTACGGAAGGGATTAACGGACCGTAGGTCGATCTACAGTCTGTGCTGCTGGTCCGTCGTTTGCTTCAGAGAAGCTGATTGTTGGATGCTAAAATATTTTCTAAGTCCCAAGTGACGGAAGGGACTTACGGACTGTAGATCAATCGACGGTCCGTAAGTCAGTCTCGTGGATCGAAGACGCGTACCTGAACAAAACTTTCCTGAATTTGTTTCCTTTTTTATTTAGGATTTGTTTTCTATAAATAGGACATGTAAACCTCGTTTTTGGAGGTTAGACACTATTATTCTATTTTTGCTTTGTAACTTTGGAGATTAATTTGCAACCCTAGCAATTATTGATTTCCCAAGTTCGTTTTGAAGATTTTGGCTTTGCAATTCAAGTTAATTTTCTGGGTTTATTATTCTCTTTTTGTAAGTTCATGATTTCTTCATCTACGATTATGAATTATGTTCTTGCCAATATGAGTAACTAAATCCACAACTAGGGTTGTGGGAACCATAATCGAATAACAAAGTATGAATAATAAATAAGCAATTCTTGACTAGTATTTTGCATGCATTGATAATTCTTTCGTTTAGAAGTCTTTTTAACGGTGGCCAACGTTAGAACTCGCCTTGTTACTACTTGCCGGACCAAGGAGGTAATTAACAAGAAAAGAATTATCAACATAGATTTAGTGTGATACTATCTAATAGGCTAGTGTCGATTGGTGCGAAGTAATAACTAAGCCAAACATCGATTATGATGTCTAATATGAGGTAAAGGTAAGGGTTAGTAAATTATACACACGTAGCCGGACCAAGGTGCGGGGTGAAATTCTCTAGATGCCGGACCAAGGATTTAGAGATACCTAACTTATCACTTTGCATGTAATACACTAGAAAAGGATTGCTATTACTAGGATTACTGCGTTATGAGATTATGGGGAACATGAATACCCTAGTTATTTCTCTTATCTTGATAACAACCAAAGTTGAGTTTAATTATTGACTATTTGTTTCACACAAGCACAAACCCCCCCTTTTTATTACCTGTTTCTGGAAATAATTTGACTAATCGAATATAATTGTTGGTTAAAAGTAAAGTCTAAACCATTTTCCTCGTAGGATCGATCTCAACCTACAAGTTGGGTTCTTTACTTGATAACGATCGCTTATGCTTCTGAAAGGAGGTGTAATTTGAGCTTATCAGCCTTCCTCATCAATCACAACCTCTTTAGCCTCTCCTCGCAATACCATGTCTTGAATTCATCTCAGCTTCTCATCATCAAACTGCTTTCCTTTAAGCTTGTCAAGAAAAGATCTTGCCTCCACACAAGCCAAGAATCCTCCTTTCTCAATTACTTTCAGTCTCATAGTCATTAGCCAGAGTTTAAACCTCTCTAGCCAATATGCGTCTAGAAACTTGTAAGTGGGCTAAACTCCCATGCTCTCTGCTTTTCTACCTAGGGCATCAGCCATAATATTAGCTTTTTCTAGGTGATATAGAATAGTAATGTCATATTCTTTCAGTAACTCCATCCACCTCCTCTTCCTCAAATTCAAGTCCTTCTGAGTGAACATATATTGTAAACTACGATGATCTGTATACACTTCACACTTGACCCTATGTAGATAATTCCTCCACTGCTTCAATGCAAATACAACTGCAACAACTCCAAATCATGGGTCGGATAGTTACGTTCGTGCACTTTCAATTGCCTTGAAGCATAGGCAAATACATTACTCTTCTCCATTAGCACTGCACCTAAACCAAAATAAGATGAATCATAATAAACAATAAAATTCTTACCTTCCACAGGCAAGGCGAGAATCCGTGCAGTAGTTAACAAGATCTTGAGTTTCAAGAAGCTCTCTTCACACTCATCCGACCATACAAAGGGAACATTCTACTTGGTCAGTTGGGAAGCAATGGAAGAAAATCCCTTAACGAACCGACGATAGTAGCTAGCTAAACCAACAAAACTCCTTACCTCTGAAACATTAGTAGGCCTTACCCAACTCTTCACTGCTTCAATTTTAGTGGGATCCACCATCACTCAATCCTTAGAAACCACGTGCCCCAAGAAGGACACTGAATTGAGCCAAAGCTCACACTTGGAGAATTTGGTATAAAGCGTTTTCTCCCTTAACAACCCCAATACAATTCTCAAATGCTCTTCATGTTCTTTCCTGCTCTTGGAGTAGATCAGTATTATCATCAATAAATACGATAACGAAGATATCCAATTATGGCTTAAAAATTCCATTCATCATGCCTATGAAAGCAGCAGGGGCATTCGAAAGCCCAAAAGTCATTACTAGGAACTCATAATGTTCATACCTTGTTCGAAAAGCAGTCTTTGGCATATCCATTGCTCGTATTTTTAGTTGATGATAATCGTACCTCAAATCAATTTTTGAGAACACACAAGCACCCTGTAACTGATCAAACAAGTTATTAATGCGAGGAATGGGGTACTTGTTCTTAATAGTCACCTTATTCAACTGCATGTAGTCTATGTACATCCAAAAACTACCATCCTTCTACGCAAATAAAATTGGAGCACCCCAAGGAGAGGCACTTGGTCTAATAAAACCTTTACCTAGCAACTCTTGAAGTTGGGCCTTGAACTCTCTCAACTCAGCTGGGGACATTCTATAAGGGGGATGGAAATGGGGCAAGTCCCTGACTCCAGGTCAATACAAAAATCAATATCCCTATCAATTGGCATACCAGACAAGTCTACAGGAAAAACATCCACAAACTCACGAACTATCAAAACAATTTCGATCGAAGGCACTTTGGAAGTATCACCCCTGAGATGTGCTAAGAAAGCTGGACAACCCTTACTCACCAACCTCTTAGCACGAAGAAAAGAGATAATACGAACTGGGGCGAGAATATAGTCACCCTCCCATACCAGCGGATCTATCCCAGGCTTGGCCAAAGTCACAGTCTTAGCATTACAATCTAAGATAGTAAAATTTGGAGAAAGCCAAGTAATACCCAAAATTACATAGAAATCAACCATCTCCAAAATAATCAAATCTACATAAGCTTTGCTCCCCACAAAAGTCACAAAGCAAGACCTATACACCTTCTCAACTAACACAAACTCACCAACATGAGTAGAGACACGAATAGGCATGTCAAGCTAGTGACAATCCAAATCAAGTCCATTAGCTAATAAGGAAGATACATAAGAAAATGTGGATTCAGGATCAAACAATACAAAAGCCATGCGATCACAGACCAGAAGAGTACCTGTGATAAAAACATTGGATGCCTCTGCCTCTGGCCTCTCGGAGAAAGCATAACAATAGGCTTTATCACATGTCTATCCATTTCCTCTATCGGGCTGCGCTACAGTAGTTCCAACCTGCCCGCCACCCCGGCCGAACTGGTGAGCACCATTACCTTGGCCACCACGTCCTCCTGAATGATGACCTCTACCATGACCACCCCTACCTCTAACTGTTGGAGATCTGTAACTCTGATCATACCGAGCCTGACTCTGCCTCAGACAGTATTTCCTGATATGCCCAGCCTCACCACATCCATAGCAAGTCCTGGAGTCGAGAGTTTGTCTCTGTGAAGATGAAGAAGATTGAAGATAACCCCCAAACTCAAAAAAAGGCTCG
This sequence comes from Solanum stenotomum, assembly GCF_019186545.1. Classification (NCBI taxonomy): domain Eukaryota; kingdom Viridiplantae; phylum Streptophyta; class Magnoliopsida; order Solanales; family Solanaceae; genus Solanum; species Solanum stenotomum. The sequence goes on along the minus strand of NC_064282.1, from coordinate 70,183,722 downwards.
CTGGTCGGTGACGGACCCTCAGGTGAAACCTGCAATGAAGACTGAAGAGGACGGGGTGGATAACCCCCAGAACTCTGCCCTCTGGAGTAAGAACCACTAACCTCACCTCCTTTACGGAACTTCTTAAATGTTGACACCTTGGTGAAGTTATCTGGCTTCACCCCCCTTTACCTCTATCACAAAATCAACCACTTCTTGAAAAGATTTTGCAGAAGCAGCTACTTGTAATGCTGGAATCTGCAAATCTTACCTCAGTCCCTTCACAAAGCGGTGAATCTGCTCTTGCGGACTGAAGCAAAGTTGAGTGGCATATCTGGATAATGCACGAAATTTGGCCTCATAGGTTGAAACCGACATCTTTCTTGCTCTATGTTCAGGAACTTATCTCTCCTCCTGTCCCTCAAAGTCTGAGTATATACTTCTCCATGAAGAAGCTAGAAAATGCTGCTGCCTAAGTCATAGGTGGTGCCATTGCTAGTCGACATTCAACATGAGACCTCCACCACATTTTGGCATCCCCCTGAAACTGGTAGGTAACAAACTCAGCACCAAATCGCTCCACTATGTCCATCTTATGAAGCAGTTTGTGACAATCCACATGGAAATCATAAGCATCTTCAAATTCAGTACCCTTGAAGACGGGAGGTTTTAACTTTAAGAACTTTATAAAGAGATCATGCTGGTAACTAGTCATTATAGGCCCTGTAGTCAATCGAGGAAACATGCATGTTTCCAAGGACGCATCTATGTGGGGAGCCACAATAGCTGCATGTTGTAATCCTTGTACTTGAGTTGCTAGTGCAGAAAATGCTGGGGTGCCTAGTCCTGATCAGATAACCCGCTAAGATAAGTGAGAACCTAGTTGATCATCTCTGGAGTAGGCTAGGGTGGTGCTTCCTTCTCATGAATCTGCTCATCCTCCCCCTCATCACCCTCTCTCGCTACCTCGTCAGCCGATGGAGGGGTCACTGCTCCATCTCTAGTTGGACCAGTTGCTTATCCTCTGCCTCTAGTGGGCCTTCTCCCGCAACCTCTACCACGGCCTCTCGCCATTGCTCCCCCTCGGGGTGCAGTCCCAATAGTTGGCTCAGGCGCACCCTGTCTTGCTGGTGTTGGTGTTGCCATAGTTGTTGCTCTTGTTCTGACCAAACAAAACATGTCACTTTGTATGGTATCTTGGTTTCCATAAATTCTTCAAGGGCCACTACACATTAAGGTGGTTGTTCTGATTCCCCATATAATTTGCTGTCTTGACTGAAAAGATCCCTATAATGTCTCTCAGCCACCATAATCTATCTTGTTCTAGTGAAACTCCTTTTGAAGAAATTGAGAATGTTGAGGAATTCTATGAATTTATCCATATCCTAAGTCATTTAGAGGCCTTCTGTCACTGAGATCCCAGCCTTGGTTACTCCAAACTTCAGTGATTTCAGCTTTTTGCTGTTGATGTAGTATGAGAACATCTGGAAATAGAAACCTGAGGGCACCTCCAACCTTATACCCTATTTTACTCTCCAAATATAGAGTTCTCTATTTTGTTAGACATCCAACTCCAACCCAATTCTCTATTTACTCTCTAAAAAAGAACCTTCTCCTCTCTCCTCAGTATATTCTATTTTAATCTTATTTTCTTATTTCATAATATAAATTTTTTCTTTGTTCTTCCCAAATAATCACTTTATATAATTTTTGTGATATAAAAATTTACTATTTCAGAATTTTTATATAATATAAATTTATATTTTATTCTACATTTCTAAATAACATAAATTGCAAGAAAATATTATATAATATACTAATTAATGGACAAATTCAAATAAAAGTGAAATACAATCACATAAACACTCAACTTTCAAAATTATTACTTTACTCCCATAAATGCTCTACTAATGTATTACGAAGTTTAAAGTGAGCATTTTTGTCCTTAATTTTTTTTATGTCTAACTAAAAATTATTCCATCCGGAGATTTTCATCTACCACCATTTATGAAGTTGGAGCCTCTATGGCATCTTGAATTGGTCCATTAAGATCATGTTCATCCCAGTGTTATCATACGCGCGCTTAAGCCTTAAAGCGAGGCTCAAAATGTATTGAGCGCTTTGTCTCGCTTTATGTGTGCTTAAGTGTTGTCATCAAGGTTCTAAGGCAAACATTTCCTTGCCAATGAGCCTCTTATGAAGAAGTGACACTAAATAATTGATATTTCACTTTATCATAATTTTTTTCAATTTCTTTGGTCATATATTTGTCATTCATATTTATAATTATTAGTCTTGGACTAAATTATATATATATATATTTGTTTTGTTTTCTCCCTTGCGCCTTTTTTCATTAAAGCCCACGCTTTGTTTGCACTTTGCGCTTTAAGCCCCTACATACCTTAGAGATTTTTTGCGCTTTTTGCCTTCGATAACACTGTTCATCCTCGATTATCATGTTGTATAGTATAATACATGTAGTCATTAGATCATGTAATACTTTCTTTCTCCAAAAATGTGATGGTCCCGACATAATTGCAAAACGTAATTGCAGAACTCCGAATGCACGTTCAAAAAATAATAATAATATCAAATTATATTATTGACGAAAATTAGAAAAAAATTGAAATATTATTGATTTGGGATGAAATTAGTATATATTAAATGATATATTTTTTAAAATATTAAATACATTTAAAAAGAATTATGAATATTAGATATTTAATTAATTGCATTATATATAAAATAATACATTAATTAGAAAATAATAGAAATAATAATAAAATATTTAAAAAAGTGAAATAGAGAGTATGAATTTGGAGAACTACTATTCAACTCTCTAAAAATGAAGAATAGAGTTTAAAATAAAGAGGGGTTGGAGTGCCCGTTCTCTATTTTACTCTCCAAATATTGAGAACGGAGAGTAAAATAGAGGTGGGTTGGAGATGGTATGAGTGAACCAGGTCCTAATCAGTCGTCTTCCCAAAAGGAAGTTTTTCTGGCCATTCCCAACTTTGACGCTAGTGTTGATACTGAAAATCTGGCATAGATTTCAAATAGTCTTCCATACACTGACCCCATATACAGTGCTGACTGCTTTGGTCTTCCACGCATCTTCTTCTCAACACTTCTCTTTAATTACCTTCTTTCAGAGTGATTGTCCTTCATTTGTATATCTCCATAACGACCTCATTAGCAAACTTTGAATTTATTTCCTTGCATTCTTTATATCAAGTCCAGAAACTGTATTTCAGCCCGTTTCCATTTTAGGCCTAATTAGGGACTTTCAATTGCTTTCTTAAGTTCTTGTTAATCCTACCCTAGCTTACATCATGACATTTTAGGCAAGCGCCAAAATTGTAGGACATCATGAATGAGGATTAATCAGAAAACTCAGATCAGAAAAGCTAGTTGCTTCTTGTATGAGTCTACGACATCATCCTAATGAGACACAAGTGGTCATATATGGTGCTTTATGTTGATCAACTAAACATATGGAGATACTGTTTAATTATTCATTATGCATGATGATGGAGGAGTGTAACTATGAAAGCTCAGCCCTGTGCATAACCCCACAGACATTAACATTCCATTTAAGTAAATTTCATGCTCTAAGTTCTCTAATATTTAATGAAATAATTACTCTTAATCAGGCAAGTTTTTGAATTTGTATGAGCTAATAAGGTTCCTATAATTATTGAGTTCCGTGAGAAAGATTAACACCAAGTGCTCCTATGGCAATGTGAACAGACGTTCCAAGAGTCGTTATTGGCAGCTGGAGCTGAGATTTCCTTGGTTGATTCAGTGGTAATGTCTCAGTCTAAGCTGTTAGTAATATTTCAGTTTACTGGGAATACTTCGTTTAATGTAGCAATCAGTTCAGGGTGCGTTTTGTTGGTAAACTTCTCTCTGAAAGCTGGAGTAATTGTTTCATCTGATATTTCAGGTTGCAGCATCCAGAGTAAGCAAAGATCCTCCTGTCGCTTTTGCACTAATTCAACCTCCTGGCCACTATGCTGTTCCAAAGGGGGCCATGGGCTTTTGTGTGTTTGGAAATATTGCTATTGCTGCTCGTTATGCTCAAAGAATGCATGGATTGAAACGTGTTTTTATCATAGACTTTGATGTTCATCATGGAAATGGAACCAATGATGCCTTCTACGAGGACCCAGATATATTTTTCCTTTCAACTCACCAAGTAAGCTACACATTACATTGAACAAATTGCTTGGGAAATTTTGACGTTTTTACTTCTGAATCAACTGCTATTATAAAATGTAGTTTGAATGAACGAAAGAACATTCGGTTTTATCTAATAATTGAGCCAGATCTAGTGATCCACAAAAATGATTATTCTTGACACTATGTTCAGTTCAAGGGTGCTTGGGACTTGCTGATTACTCCTCAGACGCTTTCCTTCATTTTATTTGTTACAAATGAGCAGAAATAAAACACATTAATTATGATTGTTGTCACGTCCCAAAATACCTCCTAGATGCAACTGAGATCTTCCAAGTGTTCTAAAAGTGCTGAAACTCAACCAAACCCCTTGAGTACAAACTAAAACCATTCCAACAAGTCTCAAAATTCATTTTCAACTTATTTGAAGTCTCAAAACACATAATGAGATACATATACTAAAATGAAGGTGTCTGGTAGTTACAATTATCTTGTCCAACATCAGCAAGGTTAATTTTTGGTTTGGTGGATTTGTATGGCTCTCCACTTCTTTCAGTGGAAGTGAAGATCAATGCACAAGTCATAGAAAACAAAGAAATTTCAAGTATCTTGGGTCCATAATCTAAGGAGATGGGGAGATTGATGAGGATGTTGTGCATCATATTGGAACAGGGTGGGTGAAATGAAGGCTCGTATCAAAGGTACTGGGTGATAATATTGTGTCGCCAAGGCTTAAAGGTAAATTCTACAGTGTGCTGGTTAGACCGATATTTTTGTATGTGCCTGAGTGTTGGTTAGTCAAGAACATGAACATTTAAATAATAAATGTAACGGAGATGAAGATGCTCAGATGGATGTATGGGCTTATTACAAGAGATATGATTAGAAACACTAGGTTATACAGGGTAAGGTGGCAGTAGCATTGTGGCGGACAAAATAGGGATACAAGGTTGAGATGGTTTGAGCATGTGATCCGGATCCTACAAAGTTAGGTCAGTGGAAAGTCAAAGATGCTCAAGTGATGACATGGAATTTAGGGTCAATTCACCCTCTTATTGTCCTTAATCTCAGGATATATAAGACTGCAAAGGCCATATAAGATTATTTATATAAGGTTTACAACCATGACAATAGCATAAGACACTTTCAGTTAAAGCATGAAATTGCTAATTACTCTTAACAAAGTCTTTCTATTCAGGATTATTTTTCT
>NC_064282.1:70148738-70171991 GCF_019186545.1 Solanum stenotomum | reverse complement strand
AGGACCAAAAGGGGTAGAAAATTAATTAAAAAATAAGTTCGGGGGGGTAATAGGACCTTAGTAAAGGTTAGGTGTGTCTCTGGGATTTCGAGCATAGGCTGGGGGGGTACTTATGCATTTTCCCTTTTTTTTTCATAATAAAACAACGAGGAAAGAACCTCACATGAAATAGAAGATATGAAGTATTCTTTTTAATTGTCAAAGTTTTAGTTCAAAATTAAAGTACAAATATAAAGTTAACAAACCACAACATAAAGATTAGCAATTTATTTACCTGACTGGGAAGTCAAGATTCAAAAAGACAACAATGCTTGTGAGATCTCACCACATCAAGGATTTTTATGAACTCTTGATTAATATTCTCCATTTTTTCATTAGATTTGTCATCACTTTTTTCCTCATTTAACTTTATTCTTTCTTCAGCTTCCTGTTTGAAAATATTTGGAGATTTTTCCCTACATAAACACAGCATAAATAAAGATATCAGTAATCAAATTACTTTTTTGCTATCAAACTTATAATAAAAATACAGATATATATAATTTCACCCTCATATGACTATTAGTGAAAATTATAAACACTTAGATAGAAACCATCGAGAAGAATAGAATATGCATTTGAAGAGAGATGACAAATAATCTTACAGACTTTTTGATAAAGATCATAACATACAAAGAATGACTAATTGAAAAATCTTAGTAGCTCTGTTGGTTGACTAACTAAAATTTCAATTTATTGATGAGGGTTCGACTCCTATCATGTAATGCACTCCTCCATTTTCCCTTTCCCTAACACCAATTTTATTTTATTTTTTAAAAATAAACAAGAATTTCTAGTTTGGAAAGACGCCATCAATAATATAAAGTTTTTTCTGTTGGAACATTTAAGCAATTTGACTTATCATAAACATATTTTTTTTCCTTTTTAGTTTTTCTTTTCAGTGCCCCAAAAAATTAATTTACAAACATAAATTTGGACAATAAAAGTAGCCAAAACTAATGAATAATTATATGAGGCCAATTATCAAAGCTAACAATCATTAGTGATTTTTATAAGAAAAACATGAATTATCTACGAAATTCATTGTTAAAAAGTATATAGGTAATATTATTGTTTGACAATTTTTTTCTAAACATATTAACAATGGAGTTTTGATGTTTAATGATAGTGATTATTCTTTTCTCTTCCTTTTTTGTAATGATAAAATTGGAATCAAGAATATTTTATTTGAAAAAAAAAATAGTGTACCAATTAGTGATGCTTTATTTGTACCCTAACTCCTAATCCATAGAAAAATATATATCTTTGAATGTATTTTGTATCTCCTAGATAATTTTGTTTTTGTAAAACCATCACATAAATGTGGATCAAACAAAAAAAATAGTGAAAACCCATAATTCTTCAAATATCACAAGTAAAAAATAATCAAAAAGGAAAAAAACAAGGATTAATGAGAAATATATATCATACTGAAGTGGAGTATCCATTAGTTTGACTTGCTTTATCCAATAATCTCTATATGTCTTTGTAAGTTTATTTGTCATCAGCTTTATGAATCCACTATCATCATCTCTTCTTCAGTAAAATCTATTTGATATAGACTCTTAAAACGCTCTTTTAAACTTTCGTACTTGACCTGACATTCCATGGACGAAAATTGAAGAATACATCGACGTCGATCGGAAATGGAATTTGAGAATTCGGCAGCCACCATTTCCCAACTTTCTAATCCATGGCGTCGCAGTGAATATGCCAACACCATATCTTCTTCAACCTTCTCCATTTTGAAAGAAAAGTTCTAGTGTTTTTCTAGAGGAACTAAATCACTTGGTGAATTATAATACAATTTTTTTTCTTCTTAAAATGGGCTTACCTTGCATTAATGAGTAGTTTCTGGATTTGGTAAAAGTCTTATTTTGGTCAAATATGAATTGAATGAATCAAGACCAACTAATGCAAATGTGGCAAAAAGAAATAAGTTGTATTCATTTTTCATAAAATAACATATATTTTGTTTTAACGATATTAGTGTTTTGTTATGAATTATTTTTCCAAGTTGAATTTGGAAATTTTACTCACTTCTTTTTCTTATAAAAATAGAGGTGAAGTTACCACTATACAAAACATGATTGATGTCGGCCTGCCGCTCTAAACCTGGAGAAATCTCTATTAATTTGTCCAGACTCAGACTAGGAACAACCATACTGAGAAGAATCTGAATACACTAAATGGTTACCATGACCTTAAAACCTCTAACAGCAACCCTGAGAAGTCTGACCCGAGTTCGAGGAGCCTTGATCAAAATAACTTCCCCCGGACGCTTGAATAGCTGCATGAACAGGTCTACTAGACCAAGGATGAAAACCCCTCCTTGAAGATCCTCTACATTCTTAAATGAGGTACCACTAAAATAACAAGAACTGCAAAACTTCTTGTCCATCAAATCCCTAAACACCTTATGGCGCATATGTCATGACCCAAACTCTCGAGCCATGATGACACCTACTATAACCTACCAGTAGGTAATCCAACCCGTAACCCAGAATAACAAGTAACGAGTATAAGCGTAAAAACAAGCAGAAGCAACAATTTAACAAAAGAACAAGACAATAAGCGGAAGCAAGCCAAAAATATATGCATAAGATTCTTCTAGAACCTGGAAGTCAAAAGTACATAGTATTAGAGCATTATTTATTACTGCTTAATTCTTATAGCTACTGTTGTATAGGTAGATTATTTTACTGTATTATTAGTTATTTTGTTTCCACTATTCTAGGAGTCTAATATTTTATTTTCCCTGATCACTGGATAGTTTCCACCGTAGGAGGGACTCTTTTAGTTTGGTTATGAATATAATTCAATTTATAACTGATTAATAAACAATCGTTTGGTTCATCTTGCTCAAGTCATTATATGGTTTCAGAGCTCTCGTCTTAACTCTCCTGAGATTTTTTTTCGATCCTCTGACTACCTCCGTAAACTCTCTCTTAACATGCCTGAGAACGTCCAAAATGTGTGTCACGCCCCGAGCCTACACCCTGGGCAGGACCGGCACCTGGAGACCATTGTTGCCCCCAAGCGAACCCTTGGCCTGGCTTTCTTAACTCAGCGGAAACCTAACTCAATAGAATAACTCAATGCAATGCAAGGTTACAAACAACTTAACTTATAAAATTTGTCCACAAAGGCAACTCGAATCTCAAAATAAAATATTTACATATATACATAAATGCGAGACTCAAAACTAACTGGTTGACTGCCTATGAAGCCTCTACAATACTGAGATGGATGTTGGGACAGACCCCGCAACACCCTAATAAAACAAAACTAAGAACACAAAATAATTGAGTCCTCTGGAATGCAAGGAGGCTCACCACTGACTCTGGAGTGCTCAGCTGGATCAACGACGTGATGGATGCTGATCCTGGGTACCTGAATCTGCATCATAATAAGATGCAGGACAACTAGCATCAGTACATGAAATGTACGAGTATGCAAGATGGAAAGCTAAACAACAACTTAAGCTTGAAAGGAATACAAGAAAACACTTACCTTGGCCCTGTACGACTCAAGAATAACTTAACTGAACACAATATATATATAAGGCAATAAGACACATGCGATATACAAAGCTTTTAAAACATTGCAAACAACTTAGTTCGTTAATGATTAAAGCAATAGCAACTCAACTTTATTTATATAAAAGTAATATAACTTTAATGGGAGATTCTTTAACGGACAACCGCCACTATTAGCCCTAGTGGTGGTACAACGTTTTACCTCACGTTGCCCAAGGACCATCCTATACCTTGCCGTGATATATGACCTAACTTTGCTTAGTGGATCCACTAGCCTAATCTTATGTGATCATCTAAAAAGAATGATACGTCAAGTCCCATGTTGGCGCATGGTTGTTATGGAGAGTTGAGTTAATATGAACTCGTGTCCCCAATTCGGTGCTCAATACTACTCCCAAAAATACTTTGGCTCATAAGTGTCTTTAAACACATCTTTCTTTAATTGAGATAATTGCTCAAAACTTAGCCAAAAAGGCTCTTTTGGAAAACATGGTTCCCCTCTTACTCAAATGTAAAACATTTACAAACCTCTTCGGGAATACTTAGTTCCCTAGTAGCTTTTGAGAAAAGGACTCAACTTTATGCTCTTGACTTAACTTGAAACTCGAGGCTCTTTACTTAACTTGGAACTCTACACTATTGCTTGACTTGAAACTTGAAACGAAGTTAAAACGTTCAATAACGACTCTTGAAAAGCTTGGAGGACTTCCTTGGACTTACTTCTGAACTTTACTTGACTTGACTCTAACTTCCCTTTGACTTCGATCTTAACTTGCCTTGAATTGAACTATGGATTCAAGGTAAATGATCACATGTTTATGGATGAATTTGGGATGTCTAGATGTACCTTAGAGTGTTGGAAACAACTATAAAACATAGGTACAATATCAAGGAACATGTATGGGAAAGTGTGGAAAGAAAGAGGGAACTTGGCGTCCTTGGCGCTCTGCAAGGCGCGGAGCGCCAGCCCTCGAAGCTCACAAGGCCAACTCAGGCGCTCTGCGGGGCGCGGCACCCCAAGGGGTGAAGTTCAGAACAATTCTTGGGGCGCTCTGCAAGGCACGACGCGCCAGCCCTTTTCCCCGACAATTTTGACTTTTCTCCTTCTTTTCTCTAACTCTAAACCTTCTAAACTTCAAGGTTTCCAGCCCCAAACATTTATAATCATAAATCCCTCAACATACAATAGATTTCAACCAAAACACAACTGGAAACATGCCCAAATCAACAAGGGACTTCAACAACACAATCAACAACACCAACAACACAACCCAACAACTTCAACAACATATCCAATCTTTTCTCAATAATAAAAAATGAGTTTGGTGTGTGGGGGAAAGGATCAACCCAACACTAAGAACTCACATACCTAGTGGGGATCACCCCCGACGATATCCACAACAGAAACTTGCTTGATCTCCTCTTCTTCTCCTCTTCTTCTCTTCTTCTTCTCTTCTTCACTCTCAAGCCCTAGCTTTCACTCTTTTAAAATGGGACCAAAATGATCCAAAAATCAGCCTAACACACAATATAACCCCAAAAGAAAAACTAGGGAAAAGACCAAAATGCCCTTAAAGTGTCCGGACGGATTCCCTGCCAACTGCCCAACTTTCAAAGGGCATAATTCGCTCATACAAACTCGGAATCGAGCAAACTTTGTGGCGTTGGAAAGATCATTCCACGAGCTTCGCAACCATAACTGGAACTACACCTAACTCATCCTGATCTAGGAGTTATGGCTGTTCAAAGTTGGCCAAAAACTCACTTTTTTTTTCCATACTTTAGCCAAAATTCCAAAACTTTAAAATTCTTTCCAAAAAATGAAAATTTCCAATTCTAAGCCTCTTCATAGCTATTTCAAATTGTCGGAAGTTACAATATCTCCGCTTTGGGAACATTCGTCCTCGAACGAGGTGACTCTTACTAGGATAAGGGTGTAGCATCCACTCAAACACCCAACAAGCAATCATGCACACGCAACAACAACAACATGCTCATTATAATTAAAAGAGCACTAAGAAGGAAATTAGTACCTTAATCTGCATTTCCTCCGGATTCAAAGAGATGTGGATATCTCTTTTTCATGTCCTCTTCGGCATTCCAAGTAGCTTCCTCAACAAACTGGTTCCTCCAAAAGACCTTGACTGATGCTACATCTTTTGTCCTTTGCCTACGAACTTGGCGATCTAAAATCTGAACCGGAATTTCCTCATAAGACAAGTTATCCTTGATCCTAATACTTTCAGTCGGTAGGATCAATGAAGGATCGCCTATGCACTTCTTCAACATGGAGTTGTGAAATACCTGATGAACCACTTCTAGTTCCTGTGGTAACTCCAACTCATAAGCAACAGTGCCAATTCTCTTAGTTATGCAATAAGGTCCCATATACCGGGGACTAAGTCTCCCCTTCTTACCAAACCTCATAACCCCTTTCATGGGTGAAACTTTTAAATATACCCAATCATCTACTTCAAACTCTAACGCCCTTCTCCTAACATCAGTGTAGGATTTTTGACGACTCTGTGCCATTTTCAACCTCTCTTGAATGACTCTCACCTTCTCCATAGTTTGGTGAACTAAGTCTGGTCCTATCAACCCTACTTCACCAACTTCGAACCATCCAATAAGAGATCTACATCTTCTCCCATAAAGAGCTTCGTAAGGAGCCATCTGGATGCTAGAGTGATAACTGTTCTTATAGGCAAACTCAATGAGAGGTAGGTGATCATCCCAATTACCTTTGAAATCGATCACACAAGCCCTCAACATATCTTCTAAAGTCTGAATAGTACGCTCTGCTTGCCCATCAGTCTGAGGATGAAAGGCAGTACTTAAGTTCACCTTTGAACCCAAGCCTTTCTGAAAAGATTTCCAGAACTATGCAGTGAACGGTGCACCTCTATCTGAAATAATAGAGATTGGGACTCCATGAAGTCTCACTATCTCTTGAACATATAACATGGCATAATCTTCTGCTGTATTGGTAGTCTTTACCGGTAGAAAATGAGCTGACTTTGTCATTCGGTCGACAATCACCCAAATGGAATCATGTTGTCTGCGAGACTTTGGCAACCCTGTGATGAAATCAATGTTGATCATCTCCCACTTCCATTCTGGAAGTTCTATCCTCTGAGCTAAACCAACGGGCCTTTGGTGTTCAACTTTCACTTGTTGGCAATTTGGACACTTAGCAACAAACTCTGCAATGCCCTTTTTCATGCCATTCCACCAATAAACTTCTCTCAAGTCACAATACATCTTCGTGGAACCCGGATGAATGGAATATCTGGAGCTATGAGCTTCTTCCATAATCCTTTCTTGGAGTCCATCTACCATAGGCACGCACAATCTACATTGATATCTCAATACACCATCTCCCCCTTGTTCAAAAGCTAATACTCTTTGCTTTTGAACATTTGCCTTCAACTCAAGCAAAATGGTATCTTGATCTTGTTTCTCTTTCACTTCTGACACTAGTGATGACTCGACCCCATTCACCACCGCTATTCCTCCTGCTACGGAATCTGTAAGTCTGACTCCCAGGCTTGCCAGTCTGTGTACATCTTTTGCTAACTCTCTCCTTCCTTCTTCAATATGGGTGGTACAACCCATAGACAACCTGCTCAAAGAATCAGCAACAACATTAGTCTTACCTGGGTTGTAAAGAATACTCAGATCATAGTCCTTGAGTAATTCTAACCACCTCCTCTGCCTGAGATTAAGCTCTTTCTGAGTAAACACATATTAAAGGCTCCTTGTGATCAGTGAACATGTCAACATGCACACCATACAAGTAATGACGCCATATCTTCAAAGCGAACACTACAGCCGCTAACTCTAAGTCATGGGTTGGGTAGTTCTTCTCATGAACCTTCAACTGTCTGGAGGCATAACTTATAACCTAGCCATTTTGCATTAAGACACATCCCAAACAAACTCTAGATGCATCACAATATACCACAAAACCTTGAGTACCTTCTGGTAACGTTAAAACTGGAGCTATAATCAATCTTTTTTTCAATTCCTGAAAGCTTTTCTCACAAGCTTCAGACCATCGAAATTTCACTGTCTTCTGAGTCAACTTGGTCAAAGGAGATGCAATAGACGAGAACCCCTCAAAAAACCTTCTATAATAGCCAGCTAAACCCAAGAAACTCTTAATTTCAGTTGGAGATGTGGGTCTAGGCCAATTCTGCACTGCCTCAATTTTCTGAGTATCAACTTTAATTCCATCACCGGACACAATGTGGCCTAGGAACGCCACTGACTTAAGCCAAAACTCACACTTAGAGAACTTGACATACAACTCCTTGTCTTTCAAAGTATGAAGAACTGTTCTGAGATGACTAGCATGATCTTCTTCATTCCTTGAATAGACTAGTATGTCATCAATGAAGACGATAACAAACGTATCTAAACAAGGTTTGAAGACTCGATTCATCACGTCCATGAAAGCTGCCGGTGCATTGGTCAAACCAAAAGACATCACTAAAACTCATAATGACCGTACCTGGTCCTAAAAGCTGTCTTTGGAATATCACATTCCCTTACTATTAGCTGGTGATAGCCTGATCTGAGGTCAATCTTTGAAAAATAAGTGGCACCCTGAAGCTGATCTGATCGAAAAGATCATCAATCCTCGAAAGAGGGTACTTGTTCTTGATGGTAACCCTGTTCAATTGGCGGTAGTCTATACACATTCTAAGGGAACCATCTTTCTTTCTCACAAACAAGACCCGAGTACCCCAAGGTGAGACACTCGGTCGAATGAAACCCTTTTCTAGGAGATCTTTCAATTGCTCTTTCAACTCTGCTAATGCCATTCTATAGGGCGGAACATAGATAGGACGAGTATCTGGAATGAGATCTATGTCGAAATCTATTTCTCTCTCAGGAGGAATTCCGGGTAGATCATCAGGAAAAACTTTTGGAAACTCTCTTACTATAGGAACTGACTGCAAAGGAGGTACCTCAACACTAGAGTCATGAACTCAGACTAAGTGATAGACACAACCCTTCGAAACTAACTTTCTTGCCTTAAGGTACGAAATGAAACGACCCTTAAGCACTGCTGAACTACTACTACACTCTAAGACTGGCTCATTCGGAAACTGAAACTTGACCACTCGAGTTCTACAGTCTAATGATGCATAACAGGCATGAAGCCAATCCATGCCTAGAATGACATCGAAATCTACTATGTCTAACTCAACCAAATCAGCCATGGTGCTCTTGTGATTATAGAAACAGGACAATCACAATAAACTCTTTCTGCTAGAATAGACTCCCCAACAGGTGTAGAAACACAAAAGGGTTCACAAAGTCTTTCAGGAAGAACATCAAACTGATTTGCAACAAAAGGAGTTACAAAGATAAACTTGCTCCTGGGTCTAGCAAAGCATACACATCAAAAGCAAAGACTTTGATCATATCAGTGACAACATTTGGAGAATTCTCTTGCTCCTGGCGACTGGTGATTGCATAAAGGCGATTTGCTTCTCCGCCTATACTAGAAATAGCTTCTCTAGGCGCCGTCCTGTCTGGGGGAGCAACTGAAGAAGATTGGGCCCTACTGCCCAGACTTCCACTACCTTGCTTATTCTTCGGGCACTCCTTCATGAAGTGACCCTCTTGCCCACACTTAAAACAACTTGTCTGGCCATCACAACATTTACCCGAGTGGATTCTACCACACCTAGCACATGTAGGAAATAAATTGTCTCCTTGTGCCACACTACCTGAGGACTGTGCTGGTCTAGCCTTAAAGTCCTTCGAATTCTAGCCATTAAATTCCCTTCTGTATCGGGGTGCGGATGCTCTAGCAAATGATGGAGAAGGCCCTTTTGCCTTTGCTGAAAGGAGGAACGGTTTGAATTACCTTTCTGCTGCCCGAACTCAATACCGGTCTTGGCTCTCTTACTTCTGAACTCTTCTCTGTCCCTCAGCTTCTCTTCCTCAACCTGCTGTACATAGACCATTAACCTGGGTATGTCCATATCCCCNACAACTTGTCTGGCCATCACGACATTTACCCGGGTGGATTCTACCACACCTAGCACATGTAGGAAATAAATTGTCTCCTTGTGCCACACTACCTGAGGACTGTGCTGGTCTAGCCTTGAAGTCCTTCGAATTCTAGCCATTAAATTCCCCTCTATATCGGGGTGCAGATGCTCTAGCAAATGATGGAGCAGGTCCCTTTTGCCTTTGCTGAAAGGAGGAACGGTTTGAATTACCTTTCTGCTGCCCGAACTCAATACCGGTCTTGGCTCTCTTACTTCTGAACTCTTCTCTGTCCCTCAGCTTCTCTTCCTCAACCTGCTGTACATAGACCATTAACCTGGATATGTCCATGTCCTCGATAAGCATGGCAGCCCTACCTTTCTTACTTGACAACCGAGACAGCCCAGCAACAAACAAGCTCATTCTATTTCTCATGTCCGCCACCATCTCCGGAGCATACCGGGATAGTTGTGTGAACTTCAGACTGTACTCTTGCACACTCAAAGACTCCTGCTTAAATGTGATGAACTCACGTACCTTGGCCTCTCTCAATTCTCGAGGAAAGAAATTCCCCAAGAAAACTTTCTCAAAACAGGCCCAACTCGCAGGTGGTGCATTCTCAGCTCTCTGCTCCCTTTCCATTGGTCGAACCATGTTCTAGCAATATCCTTCAATTGATACGCAGCTAGTTCAACCCGCTCAGTATCTGCCACATGCATCACATCAAAGATCTTCTTCAACTCCTTAATGAAGTTCTCTGGATCCTCAGTAGTACTCAAACCCATGAAATTCGGAGGATTCATCCCCAAGAACTCACGAATCCTAGAAGTGTCAGCCCCTTCATGTCGAGCACCCTTTTGCTGACCAATCTAATTAGTTACAACTTGACTCAAACTTCTAATTGCCTCTCTGAACTCGGCATTAGAAACTTCCCCTTGATCTTGCACTACCAAGGCATAAGGTAACTCTTGCTCATCAACATAATGTCTAGGAAGACGCCCTCTGCCAACTCTTCGTGGAGGCATGACTATCTTAAATACGCACAATCACGGATTAAAAAGAAACTTTTTAGAGATCAACTCTAATGCAAGAGATAAGTGTGAAAGAAGTGAGAAATCTTCCTAAATGTTGTAGCCTCCTAATTATAGATGTGGCGCGCTTTACACCGATAACTAGGACTCTACAGACACGGCTTCATAGACTCCCTAGGACTCTTGAACTGTGTGCTCTAATACCAACTTTGTCACACCCCAAGCCTACACCCTGGGCGGGACCGGCACGCGGAGACCATTGCTGGCCCCAAGCGAACCCTTGGCCTGGTTTTCTTAACTCAGCGGAAACCTACTCAACAAAATAACTCAATGCAATGCAAGGTTATAAACAACTTAACTTATAAAATCTGGCCATAAAGGCAACTCGAATCTTAAAATAGAATATTTACATATATACATAAATGCGAGACTCAAAACTAACTGGCTGACTGTCTATGAAGCCTCTACAATACTAAGATGGATGTTGGGACAGAACCCGCAACACCCTAATAAAACAAAACTAAGAACACAAAATAATTGAGTCCTCCGGAATACAAGGAGGTTCAGCACTGACTCTGGAGTGCTCAGCTGGATCAACGACATGCTGGATGCTGATCCTGGGTACCTGAATCTGCATCATAATAAGATGCAGGCCAACTGGCATCAGTACATGGAATGTACGAGTATGCGAGCTGGAAAGCTAACCCACAACTTAAGCTTGAAAGGAATACAAGAAAACACTTACCTTGTCCCTGTACAACTCAAGAATAACTTAACTGAACTCAATATATATATAAGGCAATAAGGCACATGTGATATATAAAGCTTTTAAAACATTGCAAACAACTTAGTTCGTTAATGATTGAACCAATAACATTTCAACTTTATTTATACAAAAGTAATACAACTTTAGTGGGAGATTCTTTAACCGACAACCACCACTATGAGCCCTAGTGGTGGTACAACGTTTTGCCTCACGTTGCCCAAGGACCATCCTATACCTTGCTGTGATATAGGACCTTACTTTTGCTTAGTGAATCCACTAGCCTATTCTTACGTGATCATCTAAAAAGAATGATACGTCAAGTCCCATGTTGGCGCATGGTTGTTATGGAGAGTTGAGTTAATATGAACTCGTGTCCCCAATTCGGTGCTCAATACTACTCCCAAAAATATTTTGGCTCATAAGTATCTTTAAACACATCTTTCTTTAATTGAGATAATTGCTCAAAACTTAGCCAAAAAGGCTCTTTTGGAAAACATGGTTCCCCTCTTACTCAAATGTAAAACATTTACAAACCTCTTTGGGATTACTTAGTTCCCTAGTAGCTTTTGAGAAAAGGACTCAACTTTATGCTCTTGACTTAACGTGAAACTCGAGACTCTTTACTTAACTTGGAACTCTACACTCTTGCTTGACTTGAAACTTGAAACGAAGTTAAAATGTTCAATAACGACACTTCAAAAGCTTGGAGGACTTGCTTCTTAATTTTACTTGACTTGACTCTAACTTCCCTTTAACTTCGATCCTAACTTGCCTTGAATTGAACTATGGATTCAAGGTAAATGATCACAAGTTTATGGATGAATTCGGGATGTCTAAATGTACCTTAGAGTGTTGGAAACAACTATAAAACATAGGTACAATATCAAGGAACATGCATGGGAAAGTGTGGAAAGAAAGGGGGAACTTGGCGTCCTTAGCGCTCTGCAAGACGCGGAGCGCCAGCCCTCGAATATCAGAAGGCCAGCTGAGGCACTCTGCAAGGCGCGGCGCCTCAAGGGGTGAAGTTCAGAACACTTCTTGGGGCGCGACGCGCCAGGCCTTTTCCCTGACAATTTCGACTTTTCTCCTTGTTTTCTCCAACTCTAAACCTTCTAAACTTCAAGGTTTCAAGTCCCAAACATTTATAATCATAAATCCCTCAACATACAATAGATTTCAACCCAAACACAACCGGAAACATGCCCAAATCAACAAGGGACTTCAACAACACAATCAACAACACCAACAATACAACCCAACAACTTCAACAACATATCCAATCTTTTCTCAATAATAAAAAATGAGTTTGGTGTGTGGGGGAAAGGATCAACCCAACACTAAGAACTCACATACCTAGTGGGGATCACCCCAGACGATATCCACGACGGAAACTTGCTTGTTCTCCTCTTCTTCTCCTCTTCTTCTCTTCTTCTTCTTCTCTTCTTCACTCTCAAGCCCTAGCTTTCACTCTTTTAAAATGGGACCAAATTGATCCAAAAATCAGCCTAACACACAATATAACCCCAAAAGAAAAACTAGGGAAAAGACCAAAATGCCCTTAAAATTTCCGGACGGATTCCCTGCCAACTGCCTAACTTTCAATGGGCATAACTAGCTCATACGAACTCGGAATTTAGCAAACTCGGTGGCGTTGGAAAGATCATTCCATGAGCTTTGCAACCATAACTGGAAATACACCTAACTCATCCTGTGATAGGAGTAATGGCTGTTCAAAGTTGGCCAAAAACTCACTCTTTTTTTTCCATACTGCCAAATTTCCAAAACTTTAAAATTCTTTCCAAAAAATGAAAATTTCCAATTCTAAGCCTCTTCATAGCTATTTCAAATTGTCGGATGCTACAATGTGGACTCCACCACTAGCAGCAACTCTAACATTGTTGTTCAGTTTAATCCTGTGTCCTAGCTACCGATAAAGCTTGTTGGCAGCCATAAATTTTCTACTTGGAAGGCCCAGATTTCCATGCTCATGCACGGGCACAAACTGTTTGGCCATCTTGATGGTTCTTCCCTTGCTCCTTCCACAACTATCACACAAAACAATAGAGACATCGCGAACCCAGCCTATAGCCTTTGGTTCCATCAAGATCAATTGATCCAGAATGCCATCATGGCTTCTGCCCATCCAACAATTGCTGCCACTGTAGTTGTTGCCTCTTCTGCTCAACTTGCTTGGGACTCTCTGCATATTACTTATGCCAACAAGTCCCAAACAAGAATATTTAGCCTACGTGACCAGCTCACGTATCTATCAAAGGACTCCCGCCCATTAGCCTGTTATCTCCATCAAGTGCGCTCTCTCTACAATGAGCTCACTACTGTTGGAGCTACGTACAATCACCAACGATGAACTGGTGGTGAAGATTCTGAGTGGTCTTGGGTCCGATTTTCGTGAGATTTCCGCTGCAATTCGAGCAAGAGATTTTATAAACTCTTATGATGAGTTTTATGCGAAACTAATTGATTATGAGCGCTTTCTCAAACATGAGGAAGTGAAGAAAGAAAATAGTGCCATAACTGTTGTTGTGGTAACTCACAACAAATCCATCAATTCCAACAACCGCGCTGCTCGTCAACCCAACAACACATCACAATGGTGTTCCAACAATCGTACAACTGCTCCTGCGCAAGGGCGTTACATAAATAACCTTGTTCGTTGTCAGTTTTGCAATAAATAGGGTCATACTGCTAATGTTTGTTGGTCACAATCTCACAATCATTTAGAGGCAAAGGCCAATTTCCTCTCAGGTAACCAAGTTGCAGAAAATTAATGGATTGTTGACTCCGGTACTACTCATCATGTGTCAAAAGAGTCTACCAATCTGGATGAATATCATGGTTCAGAAGGCATAGCTCTGGGCGATGGTAAAAGAATTTCAATTACTCATCATGGTTCTACTGAATTAGTTGCATCAAATAATGCTTTTAGACTAACTGATACTTTGTGTGCACCTGTTATCAAACAAAACACACGTTCGGTATCCAAATTTTGTCAAGATAATCTGACATCCATTGAATTTTTCCCGTTTTCTTTCTTTGTGAAAGACTTGGAATCGTGGGCGCCATTGGTCTCCGGTCGGAATAGGAATAGACTCTATGAGTGGCCCAATTTCACTATTAATAAACCCACTGTTCAAGTTACCACTACAACGGTTCCTCGTCAAGTCTGGCATCGTCGCCTTGGCCATCCCTATTCAAGAATCTTGAATTTTGTTTTGAATAAGTTTTCTCTTCCAGTTTCATCTCCGAACAAGTTTACTTTTGGTAATTCTTGTTGTTCAAATAAAGTTCACCGTTTTCCATTCAATTGCTTATCTCTAATTAGTACTGCTCCACTGCAACTCCTTTTTAGTGACTTGTGGGGTCCATCGCCTGTCCTTTCAATTGCCCCAAAAAACCATTTACTTGTCTAATCAAACTTCCTTCTAATGTTGCCCCTCATACCTTAAAGCAGGTTCTTAAACACTCAGAGTGGAGGGAAGCTATGAAAGCTGAATTTGATGCATTAATTCAGAATCAAACACGGGAATTGGTTCCTAAAGATTCTAATAAGAATGTTGTTAATTGTAAATGGATTTACAGGATCAAAAAGAAAGTCGATGGTTCAATTGACAAGTACAAAGCTTGGTTGGTTGCTAAAGGGTTCACTCAGTGTCCAGGTCTTGACTACCACTGAACATTCAGTCCAGTTGTCAAGCCTACGACAATTTGTATTGTTCTTACAGTTGCAGTTCGGCACAATTGGGTTTTACATCAACTGGACATCAACAATGCTTTTTTACAAAGCACACTTGAAGAAGAGGTTTTCATGAAACAACCACCTGGATTTGAGAATGTATCTCATCCCTCACATGTTTGTCATTTGCGTAAGGCTATTTATGGTCTCAAGCAAGCACCTCGTGCTTGGTACAATGAACTGACATCTTATCTTTTCTATTTGGGATTCATCAAGTCTCACTCTTATCCTTCTCTCTTTGTTCGCAATGACTCATATGGTTTTGTGTATATTTTAGTCTTTGTTGATGACATCATCCTTAAAGGAAACAGTTCTTCACTAGTTCATCAGGTTATCTCTTCTTTGGATTCCCATTTTTCCCTTAAAGATCTTGGCCCACTATCCTACTTTCTTGGAGTTGAGGTTCATCGAGACAGCAAAGGACTTTTATTGTCACAAGCAAAATATGTTTCAGATCTTCTCCATGACCTTTTGATGCAAGACTGTAATGGTGTTTCCACACCCATGAGCTCTTCTGAAAGTCTTATGCTAAATGATGGTACTCCATCACATGATTCTACTGAATATAGAAAGGTCATCGGAAAGTTGCAATACTTGTCTTTTACTAGGCCTTATGTTTCTTACTCAGTGAATAAATTGTCTCAATTTATGCATGCCCCATCTGAAGCTCACTGGAGGGCTGTTAAATGCCTCATTCGATATCTCAAAAGCACTGTTGATTATGACATTAGAATTACTCAAAGCAGCAGTCTTAACCTCTCTATATTTTTTTATGCTGGCTGGGCAAGAAACCTCTCTGATCGCAGTTCCACCACAGGTTATATTGTTATTCTTTGGCTTACTTCAGTTAGTTGGTCATCAAAAAAATGGCGTACCATTGCCCGCTCGTCCACTGAAGCAGAGTATCGCGCTGTTGCTAGTGCAGTTGATGAGACCACTTGGGTGAAAAATCTTCTCAAGGAATTTCATGTCAAAATTCTCACACCACCTACCATTTTCTGTGACAACCTTGGTGTCACCTACTTATGTGAGAACAATAATCTGCACAGCCGCATGAGGCATATCGTTGTGAACTTCCACTATGTTCGCAAACAGGTTAACGATAAGCGCCTTATATTCAAGCACATTCCTAGTTCTGACCAGCTGGCTGATTCGCTCACCAAACCGCTTCTAAGAACCTCATTTCATCGCAATCTGTCCAAGCTAGGTGTTGTCCCACTCAATCTAGCTTGAGGGGGGTGTATTAGAACATTATTTATTACTGCTTAATTCTTATACCTACTGTTGTATATGTAGATTATTTTACTGTATTATTAGTTATTCTGTTTCCACTATTCTAGGAGTCTAATATTTTATTTTCCCTGATCTCTAGATAGTTTCCACCGTCTGAGGGACTTTGTTAGTTTGCTTATGTATATAGTTCAGTTTATAACTGATTAATAAACAATCGTTTGATTCATCTTGCTCAAATCATTATGTCACGCCCCGAGCCTACACCCTAGGCGGGATCGGCACTCGGAGACCATTGCTGGCTCCAAGCGAACCCTTGGTCTGGCTTTCTTAACTCAGTGGAACTTAACTCAACAGAATAACTTCATGAAATGAAATTTCATAAGACAACTTAACTGATACAAATCTGGCCACAAAAGCAGTTCGAGTCTCAAAATAGAATATTTATACATATACACAAAAGAGAGACTCAAACTAACTGACTGACTGTCTATGAAGCCTCTAAAATACTGAGATGGATGTTGGGACAGACCCCGCAACATCCTAATAAAACAAAACTAGGAACACAAAATATTCGAGTCCTCCGGAATGCAAAGAGGCTCACCACTGACTCTGGAGTGCTCGACTAAATCAATGGCATGCTGGATGTTGATCCTGGGTACCTGCGTCTGCATCATAAGACGATGCAGACCAACTGGCATCAGTACATGGAATGTACGAGTATGCGAGCTGGACCGCTAAACAACAACTTAAGCTTGAAAGGAATACAAAAGAGAACTTACCTAGGCTCTGTTCAACTCAAGAATAACTGAACTCAATATAAAGCATTAAGACACATGCAATATATATAAAGCTTTGTAAGACTATTTAAAACATGACGTAAAAATCATATTTATAATATCATGAAAATACCATGCTTCCTCTCAAAGTCTACTTGTGCAATGCATGAATGAAGTCCCATACCCCCATCCATACTAAGCAGAACTTATCGAGGAACCAAGCTCTTTCTACTGCTGTGGGAGTTCTCTAACCGATAGCCACCACATAAGAGCTACAGTGATGATACAGCGATCGACCTCACGCTGCCAGAGCATCTTATACCCGGCCAAAGGTATAATACCTGAACTGCCTAGTGGATCCACTAGTCTAATTTGAAAAGGGTTCATCTAAAAAGTATGAACCTTTTCTACCCATGGTGGCTACATGGTTCTATGGGGGCTGTGGGTTCTTTGAACGCTTCCCCGATTCGGTGCTCAAGACTACTCCCAAAAATACTTTAGCTCATAAGTGTTTTAAACACATCTTTCTTTAGTTGAGGTAATTACTCAAAACTACCCTCTTAAAAGAGGTAATTGCTTTTGAAAACTCTTTCTAAAAAGAACATCTCAAAACCATATTTTAATATGATCATTGATGACTCGGGATATTCATACTGCTTAAACATTGATGGTATATCTAGAGACCATACTGTTTAAACATTGATGACATACTCGATTTGTCATACTAATCATGTTTTAGAAACTCTTTTGCAAAACTCATCTTTTCTCAAAAAGAGATAGTACTCAAACTTCTCAAAACTCTTTTGGAAATCTCAGTTTCCTCTCAACTTAAATGTGAAAACACTTATAAACTTCTTTGGGAAATACTTAGTTCCTTAATTACTTTTGAGAAATGAACTCAACTCTTGACTTAACTTGAAACTCGATACTCTTTACTCGACTTGAAACTGTATGCTCTTTACTCTTTACTTAACTTGGAACTCTATACTTAACTTGGAACTTGAGCCTTAAAATGAAGTTAAAACGTTCAATAAAGACTCTTGAAAAGCTTTAAAGACTTGCTTTGTCTTGCTTAATTTCTAAGCTTGGCTCTAACTTCACTTGACTTTGATCCTAACTCACCTTGAATTGGATTATGGATTCAAGGGTAATGATCTCATGTTTACGACACTTCTCAGTTTCTTGCTCACTTGCTCGAGTCTTGAAACAAGTTACTAGAAATCGTAGACGACTCATCACAAAGCCTCAAAGGGATTTCCTTAGAATATTTGAAAGAATTCTCAAAACATAACTCTCAACTCTACCTCGAATTTGAATTATGAATTCAAGATTTTGATCATGTTAGGAATGGCTTTTTAGGTGTTTAGAACTAACTTAGAGTAGTTGGAATCGAAAGGGAGTGAATGCGCGCACTTTAAATGAACTCAAACGGGCCAACCGACGACAACTAGATGGGGAAAGTGACCCTGGCGCCATGGGTGGCGTGGAGCGCCAGCCCCTAAACTTCAGAGGTGAGTTTGGGGCGCTCTGGCAGGCGCGTCGCGCCAGGTCCCCAACCTAGAAATTTTAGCAAGTTTATTTTCTCGTTTTCTCACCTTATTTCAACTCATATCGAATGGTTTCTTCCCCAAATCACGTAGAATCATTAAAACCCTCAATATACCAAAGATTCAACTCAAAAACACAACCCAAATCATGTCTCAAATCAACAAGAACTTCAACAACACAATCAACAACATCAACACCACAACCAACAACTTCAACAACACAACCAACAACATCAACACCACAATCAACAACTTCAACAGCACAACCAATCTTTTCTCAATAATAAAAATTGAATTTGGTGTGTGGGGGAAAGGATCAACCCAACACTAAAAGCTCACATACCTTAATAGGGATCACCCCCGACAATACCACGACGATCTTCTTGCTTGATCTTCTCTTTCTCCTCTTCTTCTCTTCTTCTTCTCTTCTTCACTCAAAACCCTCACTCTCACTCTTTTAAAATGGTGAAACTGATCTAAAAATCAGTCTAACACTAATATATAACCAAAAGAATTTGTTAGTGAAAAGACCAAAATTCCCTTAAAATTCCCGGACGAATTCCCTGCCAACTGCCCAACTTTTAAAGGGCATTACTCACTCATACAAACTCAGAATTGAGCAAAATCGGTGGCGCTGGAAAGATCATTCCACAAGCTTTGCAATCATAACTGGAACTACTCCTAACTCATCCTTATCTAGGAGTTACGACTGCTCAAATTTGGCCAAAAATTCACTGATTTCCATACTTAGCCAAATTTCCAAAACTTTAAAATTCTTTCCAAAAATGAAAATTTCCAATTCTAAGCCTCTTCAATTATTTCACATTGCCGGATGTTACAATATATCCCCCTTGGGAACATTCGTCCTCGAATGAGATGACTCTTACTAGCTAAGGGTGTAACATCAAATCAAACACCCAACAAGCAACCACGCAAACACCAATAACAACTACATGTTCACTATAATTCAAAGAGCACTAAGAAGGAAATTAGTACCTTGATCTACACTTCCTTCGAATTCAAAGAGATGTGGATATCTCTTCTTCATGTCCTCTTCGACTTCCCAAGTAGCTTTCTCAACAATTTGGTTCCTCCAAAGGGCCTTGACTGAGGCTACTTCTTTCGTTCTCAACTTGCGAACTTGGCGATCTAAAATCTGAACAGGAACTTTCTCACAACTCCCTTTATGGGTAAAACTTCCAAGTATACCCATTCCTCTACTTCGAACTCTAACGCCTTTTTCCTAACATCAATGTAGGATTCTTGACGACTCTGTGCAATTTTCAACCTCTCTTAAATCACTTTCTCCTTCTCTATAGCTTGGTGAACTAACTCTGGTCCTATCAGCTCTGCTTCACTAGCTTCAAGCCATCCCAACAACAGATCTACATCCCCTCCCATAAAGAGCCTCATAACGAGCCATATGGATGCTAGAATGGTAACTATCGTTGTAAGCAACTCCATGCAAGATAGGTAATCATCTCAATTATCCTTGAAATCAATTCCACAATCCACCTTGATACCTCAAAACACCATCTTCCCTTTTGTTCAAAAGCCATCACTGCTTATGAACATTTTGCCCGTAATTCAAACAAGATAGGGTCTGGGCCCTTTTCACCTTATACTTCTGACACTAATGATAACTCGACCCCGTCGTCACTTCTATTCCTCATTCTGCGAAATCTATAAGTCTGACTCCCAGGCGTGCAAATCTGTGCACATCTTTTTCTAACTCTCTCTTTCCTTCTACAATAAGGGTGGTGCTACCCATAGACAACTTTGCTTAAAGAATCAGTAACATTAACCTTACCAGGGTGATAAAGAAAACTCATGTCATCATCCTTGAGTACCTTTAACCACTCTCTCTTTGGCTGAGATTAAGCTCATTCTAAGTGAACACACCCACATGAACATCATACAACAATGACGCCATATCTTCGAAGCAAAAACTACAACAGCCAACTCTAGCTCATTATATTACACCCCGATTCGCCTAAACTCGACTATTGATCTCAAATCCATTTTAGATTCAGATATTCTGTATATACTCAGAAAACAAATATCATAACTGGGAGGAAGTCAACTCCGCTTTCCATTCCTAAAACTCTTCCTCACAAGCTTCAGACCGTTGAAAATTCGTTTTTCTTCCAAGTCAACTTGGTCAAATAAAACCCTCATCTAACAGATCCTTTTAACTTCTGTTGAAACTCTTTCAACTCTGCTGGTGCCATTCTATATGGCGGAAAAGAGATAGGACAAATAACTGGAATGATGTCTATGCCGAAATCTATTTCTCTCTCAGGAAGAATTCCAGGTAGATCATCAGGAAAAGCTTCTGGAAACTCTCTTACTATAGGAACTGACTGAAAAGGAGGTATCTCAACACTAGAGTCATTAACTCGGACTAAGTAATAGATACAACCCTTTGAAACTAACTTTCTCGCCTTGAGGTACAAAAAGAAACGACCCTTAGGCACTGCTGAACTACTACTCCACTCTATGACTGGCTCACTAGGTTGCTCAGGTATAACATCAAAGTTCATAGCAACATAAGGAATTACAAAAGATAAACTCGCTCTTGAGTCTAGCAAAGCAGAAACAGCAAAGTCAAAGACTCGAATCATACCAGTGACAACATCTGGCGAATCCTCTTGCTCTTGGCGACTATTGATTGCATAGAGGCGATTTGCTCCTCCGCCCATACTAGAAGTAACTCCTATAGGTACCATCCTGTCTGGGGGAGCAACTGATGAAGCTTGGGCCCTACTGCTCAGATTTCCACTACCTTGCCTGTTCTTAGGACAATCTCGCATGAAATGTCCACTCTGACCACACTTGAAACAACCAATAGAGCCCTCACGACAAATACATGAGTGGTTCCTACCACACTTGGCACAAGCAGGAGGCTTACTACCCCTTGGTATCATACTGCCTTGAGTATAGGCAAGTCTAGCCCTGAAACTATAGGAATTTCTATTGTACCCATCTTTGTTCTCAAGTGCAGGTGTACTAGCAGATGGTGAAGCATGTCTCTTCTGTTTCTGTGGGAGGGATGAATGTTTAGCACCATTTTGTTGCTTCCTAAACTCGTCCCCTACTGTCTTAGCCCTCTTATCCTTAAACTCTTCTCTATCCTTCAACTTATCCTCCTCAACTTGTTGTAAATGGATCATAAATCTTGCTAGATCAATATCCCCAATCAGCATAGCTGCCTTGCCTTCCTTGCTTGACTGACGAGACAACCCAGTAACATATAAACTCATCCTGCTCCTCATGTCAGGAACCATCTCCGGAGCATAGCGGGAAAGTTGTGCGAACTTCAGACTGTACTCATGAACACTCATAGACTCCAAATTAAAGGTGAGAAACTCTTTTATCTTTGCCTCTCGCAACTCACGAGGAAAGAAATGCCCCATGAGAGCATTCTCAAACACAACCCAACTCACTACTGGTGCATCCTCCGCCCTATTCTTTTTTCCATTGGCCAAACCAGATTCTAGCGACACCCTTCATTTGGTATGCAGCTAGTTCCACCCTCTCCGACTCAACAACATGCATCACTTTAAAGACCCTTTTAAGCTCCTCAATGAAATTCTCCGGATTCTCAGTGACACTTGAACCTGTGAAGATTGGTGGGTTCATCCTTAAGAGTTCACGGATCCTTAAAGTATCAACCACTTCTAGTCGATTATCTCTCTGTCCAACAGGATAGGTCGTAACTTGACTTAACATACGAATAGCTTCACGAAAATCAGCATATTTGATCTCTTCTTCGGTTTGCACTTCTTGGGCACTTGGTAACTCTTGTTCCTCAATACTCCTCATAGCTGGACGAACTCTAACTGCTCTTCGTAGAGGCATGATCCTCTGAAACACGCGCAAGCACGAATTAGAAAGAAAATTTTTAGAGATACACTCTAACGCACGAGATGAGTGTGAAAGAAATGAGAAATCTCTCTAAATGTTGCAGCCTCCCAATTATAGATGTGGCGCGCTTCACACCGATAACTAGGACTCTACAGACACAGCTTCATAGACTCCCTAGGACTCTAGAACTTGCTGTGATACCAAGTTTGTCACACCCCGAGCCTACACACTGGGCGGAACCAAGAATCAGAGACCATTGCTGGCCCCAAGCGAACCCTTGGCCTGGATTTCTTAACTCAACGGAACTTAACTCAACAGAATAACTTCAAGCAATGAAAAGTCATAAGACAACTTAACTGATACAAATCTGGCCACAAAGGCAGTTCGAGTCTCAAAATAGAATATTTATACATATACACAAAAGAGAGACTCAAACTAACTGACTGACTGTCTGACTGTCTATGAAGCCTCTAAAATACTGAGATGGATGTTGGGACAGACACCGCAACATCCTAATAAAACAAAACTAGGAACACAAAATATCTGAGTCCTCTGGAATGCAAAGAGGCTCACCACTGACTCTGGAGTGCTCGACTAGATCAACGGCGTGCTGGATGCTGATCATGGGTACCTGCGTCTGCATCATAAGGCGATGCAGGCCAACTGACATCAGTACATGGAATGTACGAGTATGC
>NC_064282.1:70144068-70147236 GCF_019186545.1 Solanum stenotomum | reverse complement strand
CGATAACTAGATGGGGCAAGTGACCCTGGCGCCATGGGTGGCGTGGGGCGCCATCCCCTAAACTTCAGAGGTGAGTTTGGGGCGCTCTGGCAAGCACGTCGCGCCAGGCCTCTAACCCAGAAATTTCAGCAAGTTTATTTTCTCGTTTTCTCGCCTTATTTCAACTCAAATCGAATGGTTTCTTCCCCAAATCACGTAGAATCATTAAAACCCTCAATATACCATAGATTCAACTCAAAAACACAACCCAAATCATGTCTCAAATCAACAAGAACTTCAACAACACAATCAACAACATCAACACCACAACCAACAACTTCAACAACAGAACCAACAACATCAACACCACAATCAACAACTTCAACAACACAACCAATCTATTCTCAATAATAAAAATTAAATTTGGTGTGTGGGGGAAAGGATCAACCCAACACTAAAAGCTCACATACCTTAATTGGGATCACCCCCGACGATACCACGATGATCTTCTTGCTTGATCTTCTCTTTCTCCTCTTCTTCTCTTCTTCTTCTCTTCTTCACTCAAAACCCTCACTCTCACTCTTTTAAAATGGTGAAACTGATCTAAAAATCAGTCTAACACTAATATATAACCAAAAGAATTGGTTAGTGAAAAGACCAAAATGCCCTTAAAATTCCCGGACGGATTCCCTGCCAACTGCCTAACTTTCAAAGGGCATAACTCACTCATACGAACTCGGAATTGAGAAAACTTGGTGGCGTTGGAAAGATCATTCTACAAGCTTTGCAATCATAACTGGAACTACTCCTAGCTCATCCTGAGCTAGGAGTTACGACTTCTCAAATTTGGCCAAAAATTCACTGATTTCCATACTTAGCCAAATTTCCAAAACTTTAAAATTCTTTCCAAAAATGAAAATTTCCAATTCTAAGCCTCTTCAATTATTTCACATTGCCGGATGTTACACATTATACATAGTTGTTTTAACAAAATATTACAAGTCCCAAAAGTGGACCAAAATACAAGCTTGTCTCAAAAAACAAAAGAGTAGCTATACAAAATATAGAAGGATACAGGCAAGTCCAGGACGCCAAGTGCTCGCCCTCGCCCTAATAACCCGCTGCAACAAGGTCAAATGATCACCGTTGGTAGCTGGTACTAGGACCTGCATCACAAATAGATGCAGAGTGTAGCATGAGTGCCAATAGGTACTCAATATGAATTATAAGCCGACTGAGCAAGAAAGGTAAAGACAATATGAAAAGATAGAATCTAGACACAAACAAAGGTGAAAGAGGAATATAAAGAAAAGCACACCAGCGAACTAAAACATAAAGAACTAAGTACAACTAAACTAAACCTAACTGGCCCATTAGCCCAGAAGATACATAAAATATCCTGAACAGACCCCATAAGCCCGTCATGTACACAAAATAGCTAAACTACTAAGAAAGAAATATGCTGAGTCCAAATCCAAGAAGAATAAAATGGGCCTCTAAACCTCATAAAATAATGATGTGGCTGCCCCATCAAGCCAGTAAACTCCCAGGGGAACCTGCCCAGCTAGCAAGAGTAAACCCAGGGGATGCTCAGCCAATAGTAAACTCCTAGAGGCACCCATCAAGCTAGCAAGAGTAAACCCAAGGGCATCAACAAGATCGTTGAAGAACCTCGTAACAACCATGAACAATACCAATTTGGAATGACGTCCACTCCCAAGTAATCTGAAAAACGCTCCTAGATCAAACAAACTCCAATACATAATCGTCCAATAAAGCACGAAACCTCAAATATTGCAACAAGGCCATAGAATGAGAGAAGAAGGATAAAGGGTCATCAAATCTGCGCAGATGCCTAAACTAAGACTTATCAGGTCAGACTAATGTCTTTTACACCAGTATACAAGGAGCTAAGTAATCTGAATCGACTCGGATATGAAACAAGGCCTGAAAGGCTACACATATCACAAGTCTATGGCAATCCCTTGTCTAAGCCTAGACTAAGTCCAAAGTATTCTCAAATATACAATAACAACAACACACTAGACAAACCACAAGATAAGCATTATCACATAACCCACACTACCATGCTCCTAATCAAGCCTAAAACACGGTTTCTAAGCAATGTAGTAAGAATAACTAGGTACCTTCCCCCAATTCACTCAAATCAACATTAATTTACACATTCAAGCTCAATCTAGGAGAAGGAAAGTCGAAGCCTACCTTTACGCTGACCGTGCGCTCTCCAAATCACGTCTTTGAAGCTTTTCCTTTTTGAATGGCCTCAGAATGATGCCACACTACCAAAAATAGTATCATAGTGCTAATACATCCGTGAAGACACCAAAAACACATAAAACAAAGACGAACCAATTTTGGAGTCCAGATGGGAATCATTAGACCCACACTGGAATTTCCAAAAATGACTTCGTCAAAGGGTCCAATTCAGTACCCCCAAACTTGTGTCCTCAAATGGAACACAATTCAGGGCTTGGAACAGCTTGAATTCAACACATGCAAATACGTCACCAATAAAGAGAAAAAAAGCCATGGCAGCCCTCAAAACACAATTTTTACCTCAAACTGAGAGTCCACCATGCTCCCCGATCACTAAAATGTGTAGTCCCAAGCTTACTGAATACAACCAACTTTAAACCAGCCAATTCGGAGCTATATCGAGGGAGAAATAGCATGAACAAGTTAAGGAATAAAGATGATCCCATATCATTTTTTTAAGACCACACAGGTGCTGCCCATCAAAGTCACTAAAAGATACAGGTCAACAAGAGGTGGGCCTTTCTTCTGTGAGCCCCTTGTCGCTAAAGTCACAATCGCTTAAAGGCTCAAATCCATGTAATAACTCCAAAACTGAAAATAACAACACATTTAGACCAAATTTCATATTGTAGAGCTAATAGAACTAATGGAATTTCATTTCGATACTCATAGCTTCAGTTATTACAAAAAACCACTTTTGACAACTTTAACTCTCCAAAACTCAGTAACTTCCAAAAAAATTCCAGATTTTCAATCAAATTTCAAAAACAACTTCATAAATTGATCAAACATGACTCAGGGCAACTATCAAAAGGGGTAAAATGGTAATTTTCTAAAAGTTTCCAAAAATGACATTCAAAGTCATTACATCTCGTTACCTCTATCCGTGGTAGCACATATCCTCAGCATATA
>NC_064282.1:70135301-70143968 GCF_019186545.1 Solanum stenotomum | reverse complement strand
CTCAAATCCATGTAATAACTCCAAAACTAAAAATGACAACACATTTAGTCCAAATTTCATATTGTAGAGCTGATATAACTGATGGAATTTCATTTCGATACTCATAGCTTCAGTTATTACAAAAAATCACTTTTGTCAACTCTAACTCTCCAAAACTCTGAAACTTCCAAAAAAGTCACAGGTTTTCAATAAAATTTCAAAAAAAAACTTCATAAACCGATCAAACATGACTCAGGGAAACTATTGAAAGGGGTAAAATGGTAATTTTTTAAGAATTTCCAAAAATGACATTCAAAGTCATTACATCTCGTTATCTCTTGCCACGGTAGCACATATTCTCAGCATATATGAGAGAGTAGAAAAAGGAATCGTAGTAACCAATGGAATCAAGTATGCACAATAAGAAAGAAAGAATGGAATTCTCCTAAAGTCCTATAGCCTCTTTAAGATAGATAAAAGACATCTCGACACCGATTTGCAGTACTTTACTAGAATCTTCTTGTACTTGTGAGACTAATGAACATTGTGTTCTGACACCAAATTTTCATTGCCCGAAATCAAGAAACTGATGACACCTTGCTCAACCACGCAAAAAGGTGAGCCAACCCAAACAACTCAATCCAAACACGAAACATAAATATATGAAAGGTAAAAATTTAAGTCAATAAGAAACTCCTTTTATAAAATATTTAAAGAAATGTGGAAAGTCCATACAAAACCATCCAAAACTTGGAGATACTAGTACACGCCTTTACAAATTCGAGTACAACTCAATAAGTCTCAAAATCATCCAAAGGAGGGAAATCCACATAAAGTAAGAGGATAGAAGACATCCAAGAAGTATGTGGATCAACCAAGTAGCTATATCAGAATATTGAGAGAAATTATCTTAACACCACTATCGATCATAGGTCAAAGGTACTTGGCTCCAAATCTGCATAAAAAGGTATAGAAATAAATAAGTGTGAGTATGAATCTACGTGTACTCAACAGCATTATAGACTGAACCTTATCCAAAGTGATGGCGAGGATCAACCCTAAGCTTCCCTAGCCTGCTCAAACTCAAATATCAAAACATCTCTACAAGACTTAGACTAGTAGTTACAATTGATTTTCATGATTGCAGCCGAGTCCTCACGATCGAAACCTACCAATCCAAACCATCATCACGAATGCGACAAGCCCCACACAAGCGTAAAGGCCAAAAATCCATCAGACCCGACCGAGCCAGGCTTTTATTCATATGTGTGTTTTACTCTGTCCATTCACTTTTACTTGTTATATTTGGGATTTACACTCCCATTCAAAAAACAATGATAATATAAAAGAAATGATTGACATGACTATTTTACCACATTACCCCTGTTAACTAATGTTTAGTATTAAGTCATGGAAAGTTATTTGGGAAATAAGTAATTAATGTTTAGGGTACAACATGGAAAAATAATTGTCTTTTCCTATTATGTGAAAAGTGACAAGAAAAGATGAAAATGAATTTTAGAATGGTAGACAAGTAAAAGATAACAAGAGAGTGTTAAACTAACCTTATTAATGATTCTTTGAAAATCTAAATTTGACTAATACTCTTGCTATTTCATGTGGTTATTTAATACTATGGGTAGTATAAGAACACTATCTTGATGAGTGAAAATGAACAAGTAAAATGAAACATTTATTTTCAGTATAGGGAATACTCCCACGTCCACCTCTACTTGTCCATTATATTAAAAATAGAAACCGAAAATTTAATTATTCGGTTAGGAAAATCAAGAGATATTTTATCATTTTATATTTATTTTATCATTATTATTAAATACTATTTATTCCCCAATATTTAAATAGCTTATAATTAATAAAAGTGATATAGTAAAATTATTCTTTTATTTATTATTTTTAATGGAGTATTAAATAAAACATCTACAAATAAAGATGTATGGAGAGAGTAGTAATTTGTACCCTATATTTCGAGGAAAAACAAAAATATGTGGGCACACCAAATCAGAATCAAACAAAAAGAAAAAGTAGCATTCAGTTCCAAGTTCCAATGTAACTGAACCGATTCTGACTAATTGAAGACAAAAGAAAGGGTACAATATAATTTCTTACATTGTTAGTGTCACCCCCAAAAAGAAGATTAGAGCTTCACAAAGCTTTCTTCAAAATTCACAAAGTTTTCTAACAGATTTCACAAAGTTTTGTTAAGAATTCAGTGTCCCAAGATCAATTGGCAAGTGAAGACGCGAGACATGTTGGAAAAAACGGTAATGTTTACTTTATTATTTCAGAACTTTGATAGATAGTAACACAAATGAGACTTCAGATGTTCGTTGTTTCATTTTTTTTAAATTTTGATGACAAAGCTTTGTTTCTATGAATTGTGACATTCGTAATTTTGATGAATAAGCTTGGTTTCTTGCAAAAATTTTCTTCAGCCCAAGCGAAGTATATCAAAACGATGAGGTTTAAAAAAAAATTCAAGGTCTTTGAAATAAAGGTTATGTTTTCGTTTGCACAGACCTTTTAATTCAATCTAATTCACCCATTTAAACCGGTCGGCTTCGAATAATCTTTTCTAATTGCAGTTGAATCATTTTGAAGCTTAACTTAGAGGTGCAAGCTATAGAGGTTAGCTAAATATTACTTTGTGATAATTAATATCTTACAAGTACGCTGCCATTCTTATACTCGTTTTGGATGTTATTCATTACCAATCATTAGTGTTTCAATGTACAAGTGATTCTTTGAGAGAAAGCAAAATATTATAGAACCCTTGATGTTGATACAATTTTGTTTGGGTTGTGTCAATGTTTCTTTATCAAACCAATGAATATTGAGTTTCACCAAAAAAAATTATATCTCAATTTTTATTTTTAACTACCGGAGCTTCTCCAACCCTCCATCCTTTCCCTACTCCACCCCACTACTGGAGACACAAGGCTACTACTCCTTCACAGTGGAGATTTCTCAAAGAAGGCTAGAACACAGAATAAAGACATAATGGTTACAATTTCTTTAGAATCCAATGTCCAAAGATTAATTGGCCGACAAGTGAAGACATGAGACATGTTGCAAAATGGGGTAATTTTTACTTTGTTGTTTCAGAATTTCAATAGTGACAAAAATGAGATGGATATTCATTGTTTCATGTTTTAATTTTCATGAACAAGCTTTGCTTCAGTGACATCTGTACCTCTATTAGTGTGCAACTTTCCTTACCTAACACATGATGACATTCTCGAGTTAAATTTTACATATCTACAATTATGGAGTTCCACAAATTCCATGACACTAGTTAAAATTTTTCAATAATAGGATCTTATGCTGGTTGGTGGGTGCTATTGCTTAGAGATTTTCGTTTCTTACAAAGTTTTATTCTGCATCAATATATGAAGTATATGAAAATGAAGTTTTTTTTTAAAAAATGAGTTGAAGTTCTAGTTGTACTTTTTCATACTGAGTTTCTTTTAGGTGTGCTAAAACGTTCCACTTTTGGGATGTGTTTCTTTTACCAACAATTAATGTAAAGAGGTAGAAGTGGTTCTTAAAAGGTAAAAACAAGATCTTTTATTGTGCCTTCTAATGAATTCTACTCGAGGAACTAGCTTCACATTCAATGTTACTTAGATTGAGGTGTCTAAAATTGTGTTATAAGATCTGCTCTTTCCTCATATATGTGTAGTTTATTATACTCAAAATATGTTGCATAAGTTAAATTTAAATGGAAAAACATGGTCTGAGAGGATTCATATAACCGGACCCCAACTTATTTGAAACTAAGATGCAATAGTTGTAGTTGTTGTAGTATTGTACTTAAACTGACCATCTCAGTCTATTTCCATATGTATCGTAGTGTAGAAGACATAAGATGCATGGAATGACAATCTCAGAATGCATTGATTTAACTCTTAGTTTTTCTAGAATAGTTCTTAAGGAAGTGGAGATACATTGTTGTGATTTGTGTCCTATTAAACTTTCTAGTTAGAGAAAAATCTAATGGGTTTCTTGCTATTGAGCTAGAACTATGCTCTCGACAACTCAATGGTTAATGTGTGTGGAACTTTCCCACCTTGTTTTAAAGTAATGTTGTTTCTTTACTAATCATGAATAGATTGTTGTTGGGGATTCAAATCTATCTCTTGGAAAGAAGGACCAAACACGGTGAATTCGACCATTTTAACTACGCAATTTTGTGATGAATTAATTAATGGTGAGAGAACGAGTGATGATCCTGCAGAAGTTGTGTCTATGGGGAAGAGGAGTCGTGAAGAACGATATGTTAATATTTTAGAAAGTTAGTTTAGCCATCCAAATTGTTTTTTCGCCTTTCTATTTTACAGTTAATTAGAGTCTCCCTCAAGACTCCACTTATGGTAGTTAGTGTCTCTCACTATGAACTTTTTTAGTAGGATTGTAAATAATTCTTGTTCTTCCTTATTTCCTCATTATTTGTCCTCAATAAATTGAAATTCTTTGTTTCATGAGATATCCTAATCTTTTGTCCGTTATTTACAAGAAAGCATCTCATGTATATTTTGTCATTTTTTAATATTCTATTGCTAACACGATATTCTGACACTTTCACAATATCTATATTAGTTAAGATTAAGATTCTAGGAATCTTTTATCCAATAAGATATTTATATGCCGGTAAAAAATTTACCCTAATTTGCACGGTATTGACGTGTAAGTGTTGTTTATATTGATCTTTTTATTTTTATATATATACCTTTGTCATAACTTACATGTTATGCCCAATTGTATAAACCTTTTATACTAGTATGATCAACATACTGATAGCTTCAATAGTCAATTAAAAATTTTTTTAACTTGGTATTGGATTACTTAGTATTGCGTGCCTAGCATCATGGTTCGGGGTGTGGAGGAGCTATTATAGTCCAAGATCCTATTAGAGTTTCCTCTGATTTTCATACCTTATTTGAAGTTTATTTTTCTCTTGAAGGGAAATCAAAGTATTACCATAAATGCTTTAATTTTTTCTGAAAGGAAATATAATTTCTTCTATATTTGGGTTATTCCTTCCTTGAAGGAAAAGTTTGGAACTCTATAAATTGAAGACTACTCTTCTCACATAAAATATGATAGCATCCACAATGTAGTCGTTTAGAGACTTTTGTTAATGGGGAGGTTTTCTCCCAACACACAGATTATCATCTTCTTATTAATCTTTTATACACAATACATATGTTGAATTTGTAGCTTTCTTTCCTTTATGGTGCTAAGCTTAGATATTTGTCACATTGTCCCCTTCATGGTCTGTCAACGAGAATGAAAAGTTTTGTTGTGTTTGGCCTGTGACTGAATTTAGCCATATGGATGTCTAACCATGAGATGTGGAATTTATTTTGTTGATATATTATTTGTTTAGCTTGAGCGAAATTTATCATATTCTTAGGGACCTTCTTTGTTAGTAAGTTTGTTCCTTCTTATAGAAAAAAAGTAGAGTACTTAAAAAAATTCCTTTTGTATGTTTCGATTTACTTTGGTGGGTACCTATCAAAAGTATCTTTCTTCTTGTTGGAGAAATTAGTGTAATCTCAAAAGGCGGTTAATGTGCATCCTTGGTTTGGGAAAACATTAATTTTGGGGTATTATTTTTACATCTATTTATTAAAATATTTTATTACATTTAATGTAGTCAAACTAGCCGTTGTAGAAACACCTATATATACACCACTTTGGTTAACACAAAATAGTCAAATTTATCTATCTACTTTCTTCTTTCTCCAATTTGGGTTTATTATTTCTGCTTCCAGTTAATCACTTAAAAAGTTTGTTGCATCTTGGGGGATATGCCTAATTATATCTTTAAGGATAGTTTCTTAACATGCCTCAAGGTAATTTCTATTCTCCATAAAGTACTATTTTTCTATCACTTGTAGCTACCATTTCTAATGGTGTATTATTCTGTCAAATTATTGATCCTTAAAATTCACCTCTATCATAAAACTCCTCTTTTGGCCAAGGCCTTCTTGAATCCCCTAAGTCTAAAAGGAGATATTGCATATCTAAATCGGACTATCAATGAAGAGCGGATGCTTGACAAGATTCTAACTAGAGGTACTTCGAAACCTGCTTATTTCTCTTATTTGTAACTCATCACTACACTTGTGGCTTAATTATTTTCATGCTAATTAACTCTTATATTCTGATATTTTCTTGTTTTCCCTTAATGTCGATGTTCAACTTCACATCTAGCAATGTTTTATATGCTCGTTCTATTTCAGTCTAAAACTTGTTGGATTTAATCGTCTTTCATTATTTCTTATTAGAAAAATAGCATAAGTACCCCCAGCCTATGCCCAAAATCCCTCAGACACACCTAACTTTTACTAAGGTCCTATTANCCCCCCCCCCCCCGAACTTATATTATATATAATTTTCTACCCCTTTTCGGCCTACGTGGCACTATCTTGTGGTCCCAGTGCTTGTTGAAATTTTTTTCAAGGATAATGCCACGAAGGCCGAAAAGGGGTAGAAAATTAATTAAAAAATAAGTTCGGGGGTTAATAGGACCTTAGTAAATGTTAGGTATGTCTCAGGGATTTTGGGCATAGGCTGCATTTTCCCTTTCTTATTTGCTAATCTGAATACAGGAGATAACAACACTTACCTATTCTTCTTATCTGTAGCTCATTATTACTACATCTGATCTACATTTGTTACAATAGTACTTAAAAATTTAGCTGCTGAAAATATAAATGCTATTCTGTTTGAAAATGATCATATGCCTCAAAATATATGAACATTTTCATACTTAATAGCATTTACATCTTTAGCCAGTTCTTCATAATGATGTATAATCACTTTGTATATCCAACTCGATATTGTTTTAATGAACTATAATGTAGCTTATCAAACTTCTGAGCATAAGGTTACTTGTGTTACCATTGTTGATCATATAATGTTGCTAAGGCTTTAGACTGATTGTTTCAAATGACCTATTTATATATATTGTTTTAAGTGTGTCAAACATTTATTAATGCATATATTTACAAAGTTTATAGAGAGGTGGCAAAGAGTCCAAAAAGGGAAAATAAAAAACTTCAATTTTAGAGCAAAATCACTACAAATGTCTTTTGTTAAAGAAAAAAAATAATACTATCTTAATTTACAATATACTTAAAGTTTGTAGTGAATCTGATTGGTCAAATGATATAATACATGAAGTTTGATTAACTTTGAGAAAATATTTTAAATAAATTTGGTCAAAGACTAGGAATGACCAACATTTATTGACTTAAGTAGTGGATTTGATTGTTCAAATACATATTGGATTAACTCTTTTGGAACTATTTGAATTCTTTTGACATAGTCTAAAATACACTTGTGCACTAGAATAATAATGTTGTTGAATTTATTCAATGTAAGTATTAAGAGAATAGCACACCGACCAAGAGGAGACAAATAGGCACAACTTAGATAGTATCGATATGCTTTTTTATTTTATCTAGTGTATTATTGTTTGTTAATAGTCTAACAATGAAGGACTTAGATTATGTAATAGTGAGTTTGATTCTATTTTGAATCACATTTTGGCATTTAAATAAAAAAAAAATTCTTGTTTGTTCTTCAGTTCACCAATATTCTGATGGTTTGATTAGCATATTGTCATCTCTTTATTATATTAGACATGCTAACTTAGATCTTCAATTCTTTTTTGGTTTCTTTTTCCTTATCTTTTTTCCTAGTTCTAATAAATTTTGGAAGTCTAGTAACAAAATTGACAAAAGTTTGTTTTTTCTGTTCTCTATTTTATTTTATTTCAATCTTTATCTCCCAATTATATTCATCCAAATACGGTAAATTACTGCAAGAGTTCACATCTCACAGAAACAAAAACAAAAGGATACACAAACGTATATTTGATTTCTCTTTGCATAGAAAATGTTTGTTCTCAGTTTTTGCCTCCTTGACTTTGTGGTAAATTTGATTTTTTTCTTATGTTCATTCTTAGATTTTGATTTGTTGGACACTTGTATCAACACTTTAGTGTCCGTGTTTCATTGTTGTGTATGGATATATACTCAAAGTAATTAAATTTGAATTAAGCAAAACAAACAATGATTGGACAACATGTTTCCTCTTTTTTTATGCGTATTAATTCGTTGATGAATTTTGAATTATGAATCAAAAAAGGAGAAATCTTTTGTTCAATCATTGTTACGCTTTGTTTAAATCAAATTTAATTAGACTGAGTATATATGCATACAAAACTATGAAAACACAGACACTAACACTGATATATATGGACAACAAATCAAAATTTAATATCAAACATATGAAAAAAATTAATTTTACCACAAAATCAAGAAGGAAAAAAAGTGTGAACATACATTTTCTTGCAAGAGGAATCAAATATATGTTTATGTACCCGTTTGTTTGTGTTTGTGTGAGATGTGAAGACTTGCAATAATATATTGTATTTAGACTAATACAATTGAGAGATAACTAAAGAAATAAAAGAAAATGGAGAATAGAAAAAAACTAAGCTTTTGTCGATCTTGTTACTAGTCGTCCAAAATTTATTAGAACTGGAAAGAGAAAAGAAAAAATAAACCTAAAATGAATTGCAGATCTCAGTTAACATCTTTAATAAAGTAGTCACAATATAATAATTGAACCATCAATATATAGGTGAACACAAGG
>NC_064282.1:70112469-70134198 GCF_019186545.1 Solanum stenotomum | reverse complement strand
TTTAGTTGTCCATTTTGACAAATCAAGAAAGAACAACAAATTTTTTCCTATTATACCCTTATTTACACTTCTTGAAAATTGTAAAAGTGTATGTTGTTTCCCTCCAATTTATTTCACTTGAATTCAAATAAGTGGTTGTAATTTTAAAGTGAAAAGTTGTCATAAGGGTAAAATTGTAACTTCACTGTGCTAATCATTGTTGCCTTAATCTGTGTGCCATTTCTAAAGTGGACAACTAAAAAGGGACGGAGGGAGTACTTTGTTGTTTCAAAATTTTGATAGTAACAAAAATGAGATGGATGTTCATTGTTTCATGTTTTAGTTTTGATGAGCAAACCAAGCTAACCTTCAACATCAAGTCGTGGTAGCACAAGAGAGTTCTTTATCCAGAATAAGTGTCACTCTAGGGTCAAAATCAGTGAGACATAGTATCTAACTGCAAGCAGACGTGATATTGTGTTCAATGTCGGAATGTGTGCAATATTCCAAGCTTATCCGAAGGAATCTTGTTAGAGAACTGTGAAGAAGATTCTGAAATATTTGAAGAAGACAGGGACCCGATTCTATTCTATCCATCAGAAGACTCATTTGATTTGGTAGGATATGTTGATGTAGACTATGCTGGG
Organism: Solanum stenotomum; assembly: GCF_019186545.1. NCBI lineage: Eukaryota > Viridiplantae > Streptophyta > Magnoliopsida > Solanales > Solanaceae > Solanum > Solanum stenotomum. The sequence goes on along the minus strand of NC_064282.1, from coordinate 70,133,572 downwards.
TATCAAGTTAATAGAAAGAGCACCTCAGTAATGACTCATTTTCTGGGCGCATCTCTTATCTCCAAAGTAACTAAAAAGCAAAATTTTGTTATCCTTTCAATAGCTGAGGCAAAGTATGTAACAATAGCAGCTTATTGTGCACAACTCTTATGGGCAGCAACTTGGAGACTGTGGGAAAATACAAGTGCTCTCAATATGACTAAGAATCAAATTGTTAAAAAGGGAAACACTAGTATGCAATTATGCAAGACTGAAGATCAAATTGTTGATATTCTCATGAAAGCTCTGTGTAGGGACTTATTCAAGAAAAAACCAAAACAGATAAAGTTAGGGATGCTGAAACTTGAATGAGTGGATCATGTATGAAGAAATCAACCCGTACATGACTATAAAAAGAGAGCATGTATCGTCATTTTTAAGATATGCATGTTTTAGTAAATTCAGTCTCATACCTTTTGTAGGTATACACACAAGGTGAGTATGCCGATGGAAAAGGGAGATCAGGACAGATCTGGGCAGTTACATCAAAATTATATGAAGGGACCTGGTCCTTTCTCGAAGGTTAGAATTCTTAACACAACATTTAAATTACTTAAGAGAACCATTACAATTGCGATGTGGCAGTCATCCAGGTATCTGACCATTGTCCATCATTGAATACCAAACGACACTTCCTTTCGGGAGATCTTACACCCTTTCAATAATTTTTATATTCTCCATTTCCTTCAATCCCTCCCAAAATTCAAATTTGCTTCCAATCGACTCATCTCTGTTTGTTAATCAAATAGACAAACCCTCTTCATAACCCCCCCTACTTCGACCATGCCTCCTATCAAACAAGAAGTTGCACCTGCTACTGAAGTTTCTTCAACCCCTAGAAGAAGAATCTATAACCCCCAACCGCTGAGGGTCTAGTCTTACCTGTGGTGAACCCTCTTTGAAAATGACCTCCCATGTTTGTTCTCCTATCCTAGACCTAAATGCATCTCAAAAATCATCTCTTGGGGGATCTATTCACTCAAAGTTTCAGTCTGTGAAATAAGCCTCTGATCCTATTGTGATCCAACCTGGTTATGTTCCTCCTGCCCTATCTAAACAAAACTTCGATGGAGATCTGTCGGAAGGTAAAATCATAGGGTCGAATATTCTTGCTACAAGTGATGAGTGGGTTATTGAAAGTCTTACTGAGATGAGGGATGATACAAATGTTAACTTCAGATATTTTGCATAATGACAAACTGAATTCTTATCGTAGGAAATCAAGGAGCAAGATTTGGAGACTGATAAGCAACATCACTCAAGGAGATAAATCAATCTAAACAATTGACCAATCAGATATCAATCTAACTAGATACCACATCGGATTGTAAGAAGCCAAAAAAGAAGAAGAAACAACAGACGACCAAGATAGGCAAGCAAATCAAGGAAGATCACATTGTTATCTCAAGCAACAAGTCAAGACACACACTAGTATATTGAAGACTAACTACAAAACTCTATTTCAAGGCAGAATGTATGGTGTTGTAACTCAATCAAGGAAGACTTATTCTGAATCAAGGAAACGTTACAAATCCTTGATTGAAGGATATTCCCTTGGGTTTTCCTATTAGAGCTAAAATCAACGCACTACTAAGCATATAAATTAAGCCCCTTCTCAAAAGCTGAAAATGCGCAACTTCACTTGAATTTATATTGCAATCTTCTTTCATCATTCATAAAGCTTGGTACACATTTGAGTGAACAATTGAAAAAGAAAAGAGAAGGAAAGATACTGAGTGTAGGTTATACAAGTAGAGGTCATGTCAAGATAGAAACTCTGATTTGCATATCAAACAAGTTTTCGATTCACCTCTCTGTACAACCCAAGTTCTCTTCAAGCTATAAAGGAAGCCCTTAAAACCCAAGGGGACTGGAAATAGACACCACATCGGTGTTCCGAATTAGTATAAAAATATTTTGTGTCTATTTACTTTCTGCTCGTTACTTATCGTTAACTTTATTATCTAATTTATAGGGAAAGTTGACTTATCTCACAGATCAGTCAACTACGAATTTTAATTCACCCCTCCCCTCTTAACCTTCAATAAGAACTCCATTTTTGGGAGAGGAAAACCAAATTTGTGTTCGCTTTAACTCTCTTGGTTTGGGTTCTCCACCCAGATTTGATCAGACCTAGGCACTGGTTTAGCTGTTGCTTCTGCTGATACTGATAAGAAAATAAGGATGATCAACCTTTATTGTGGAATTTGCAAAGAAAACAAGTTCCGTTTTCAAAAGGAAAGGACAAAGTAGCTAAGGAGCAAAGTGTGAAACCAAGTCCTTATCATACAAGGGGAACCACTCTGGGTGACACAATGATGTCACACCCCAAATCCGGATGTGATGGCACGTGTCCATTTCCCACCGGACACGTCAGCCTAACCCAACCACAACGATAGAGAAGTAGAAATACGAGAATAAAAGATAATAAATAAGCGGAAGACTTTAATTAAGACTCAACACTACCCAGAATTTGGTTGTCACATGTACAAACCTCTAAATACAGAATTCGAATAAAAATATACAAGTCTCAGTGTATAGTACTCAAATAGAACAGAACTGAAAGTAAACATAACTCAAGGGCACGTCTGGAATGAACCGCTACCTCTCGAGTATGTCCCAAAGCTCAATCTGCTAAAGAAAATACTAAGCCGAATCTGAGAGAGAGCTGTCAACCTACACAATTGTGTATAAGCAAGGGTGAGTACCAAAAACCACAGGTACTCGCAAGTAACTCTAAACTAAGCAAAACTAGCAGCTACAAACAACTCCTTTCAATCCCAACCGAACCACCGAAACTTCAATCTAGTAGCAAACCAACCAACCTATACTAAACAAATCATATTCAACAGCCAGAACCAACAGTATATCCTCATCAACCTCAGATCAACAAATAAGAGCAAGTAGATCAAATTTCACATAAGAAGGGTAAACCGATACAATCCTCACATTACAGACAAAGATAAGGCAAATGTGATGCAAAATGCAATAATGATGTTATGTAGTCGTGATGTATGTCTGTCCTACGATACAGATTTGTTGATGTAATCAGTTCGCGTTGAATACTCAAATCAGAACCCATGAGGGCCACACATGGACCATGTATCACCGCCGGAACCAAATCCCATCGGCATCCAAATCGCTAGCCAAAGCTAGTCCATCTCATATATATCTAGTCGGAGCTAGTCTCAACTGTGTCTCACATCCATCCATCCTCATATCAGTGTCTTAGAACTCATGCAGCAGATAGTTCACACATGGGATGAATAATGAATATGCACATGTCATCAATCACAATCATATCACGATCACATCATAGTATTACACATCATCTGTCTCAATCACAACCATATCACGACCACATCATCGTATTACACATCACCTGTCTCAATCATAACCATATCACGGCCACATCATAGTAATACACATCACCTGTCTCAATCACAACCATATCACGACCACATCATAGTATTACACATCATCTGTCTGAACATCAATGTCTGTATCAATCATAGCCTACTCATGCTCTTCTATCCCCTCAATGTCAGTTATCACATGACTTATTCAACAAATTCAAGTCACATATAACACATTTAGCTCGTTTTATTCCCTATCTTTCATTTACAACAATTTCAATCAACAAATTAAACCCATCCTCAATCCCCATTACTCCCCAACACAATTAGGAAAGTAGTCATGCGTAGTCTAAGAGTTTTACAAAGTTTGGAAGCCACTTGCCTTAAAACGAACTCCAAAAGTTACTTGACTTGAGCCTTTCCTTTCCGAGTATAATCCGGATCACGATAATCTATTCAAACAATTATTCACAATCACAATTCGAGTCCAATGACACCAAAATCAAGAAATTTAGGGAAAAAGGGCAAAACGGTCCAAAAGTCTCATACCGGAAAACGATACCCAAATCTGGAAATTTTTTATGTAAAATGATCCTTAAATTATTTGGAAGCTAATGGTGAAAACCAATTTGAAAACGGAGTTGAAATTAATTCACAAACTCAATTTGAAGGAAAATACACGTTCTTAAAGAAGCCTAAAATATTCGGATCCGAAACCCCGACTCGAAAATAAAATATCTCTTGAAAAACATCTTACCCATGCTTAGATAAGTTCAAATATGAAATTTCATCAAAAACGGAGTTAAGATCGACCTTGAAATTCTCAATTTATCAAACTTTAACTTTACCGGGAAAGTCCAAATTGTTCGCGGTTAATATGATGAAAATAATCGATGAATCAAAAATTTTATGTAAAAATCAGTTTACCCATAACATAAGGATCATAAATATACCTTTTTCATAAAAAGGGAGTCCAAATCGATAAAACCCCAATTTTTCCAAGAGATTTACGGATAGGAAAAAAAACCAGATAAAGAAATTATGAGAAAATGTCAAATTGAAGATTGAATACTAACCCTCATATTAATTCAAAAAGAAACCCGTAAGAACCACTCCATTCCGATATCTAGAACTCCCGATATGCTCAAAATACCAAATGAACACAGTCTGAGATTTTTATAACAGTACATGGCTGTTATGCACCAGAAAAGCAACAGTTAATCTTTCACTAAAAAGGCCGTCATTTCCTCATACGATAGTGAAATGACCTGATTCTTTTTTTGTAAATGTCTTAAATAATGATACGGACCTGCTCGTTCAATCGGAGCTCAATTTCATGCTCGTTGCCCAGTCAAATATCATTTCTACTCGATAAATAATTATTTCTTATTTGCGATAAAAGTCCAATCTCGGGTTAGCGAAAATGCACCAAAATTTGCAGATAAGTCCTATAATTCATGCTCAAAATTTCAGAACCTTTGGAATAATTTTTCGACCTTTAAAACTAATAATGACCCTTTAGTTGCCACAATTTGCTGAAATAGTGTCAAAGCATCCAAGAAGCTTAAAAGCTCACCCAAAACTCATTTTGCACATCCCGAACACAAACCAAATATGCTACTAGCTTGAAAATGACATTTCGGACTCAATGAAATCGTTGGAATTTGAATTCGAGGTCTCCTTGACCCGGTATCCGATAAGGCATCAAGAAACTAACTTTAGGCTCAAAAACTTGAAACGCACTCGGGGCCTCTAAAAATTCAACCAAGACTCATTCTAGACTTAGAATCACCCCCTGAATCCAACGGTGCCCTTGGAATTCCATTTCGAGCACCGGACACTCGTTTGTTGACCAAAGTCAACTCTTGATCAAAATTTCACAATTTTTGCAACTTAGGACCTCAAATCTTCGTTTTAACTCCAAATTCGACTCCGTAAATTCTCATAGACCCATTTCGACATTCTAAAACTGCTGGAATCGACGGAAATTCGATTTGAGTCTTGAAACTCCAAATGACTCGAAATAGCACTTTTAACCAAACTTTAACTCTTAAAAATTCAACTTTCCAAAAACTCAACTTTTCATCAATTTTCCTTCAAACCAACTTCGAAAATACAACAATTAGGACTCGGGGCAACTATCGGGAGGGGTAAAATGGTCATTTTATGAAAATTTCCAAAAATGACCTTTAGGGTCTTTACAGATGAAGTCTAGAAAAACTTGAACTACGGAGAACCGGAGAAAAAGGAAACATTCTATTATTGATGAGGACTAGGTTCCTGATGTGAATCTGGTTGACAATTCTAAAGACAAGGAAGAAAGTGAGGCAGTGTATGCAGATGTTGTAGTTGCAGTTGAGAAGAGAAGAGGGGAGGCACCAAAGAAAAAGCGTACCAAAAACCAAGGAAAAGAAAGCCTCAAGAACAAAAGAAGAATGAATCAGAAGGGAAAGGAAAAAGGTTGCCTACAAAGGGAAGGCAAAAAGAAACTGTGAAGAGGAAAATGTAGGAATCCAGTCCAGATTGAGTCTGACAAGGGACCAAGTTCATCTGGAAGGAAAAGGAAGGATGAGAAGGAATTGACAAAGGAGGAAAGGATCGAGATCTTGAGAACTCCGAAAGTTCTTAATGGAAGTGTGTTTGATCTTGAAATAAATACAAAGCCAGTGATAAGAAGCCCGGTTGATGATGTAATGATACAAAGCTGGACACAATTTTTGTACTGCATGAATCATAAGTGAGGGAATTCTTCTACAAGATGGTATTTACTGAAGATGGGAGCCTAAATACTCAAGTAGGCAACATGCGGTTCCACTTGAATGAGGAGATTTTGGGAAAAATTCTGCAAGTGCCAAGGGAAGGAATCCACACAATTGTTGAAAAGTCCCCATCAAAGGAATTTGTTCAGGAAATTAGCAACTTCTCAATCAAAGTTCTGAAGGTATTCCTTAAGAGTATCTCAAAAATAAGTATCAATTGTTCTTTGAGTTTATCAATAAGGTGGTGCAGCCTAGGTGTGAAAAGAGAATTGTTTCCTCTAATGCGGACTTGTTCCTTATTGAGCCTTGAGCACAATTGAGTTAGTCAATCTCCCTGCCATCATGCTGGAGCATATGCACAAGACCATGTTTGTTAAAGATGGCAAACATGGCATGTGCTATGAGTATTTTCTAACAAAGGTGTTCAAACACTTTAAAATTCCCTTTGAACATGGAGTAAGAGGCACCGTGAGAAACTCAAACATGAGCAACTCAAACATGAGTTCGAATCCCTAGTAGTAACATTGGCCAACGGGAGTGCAGAAATTGCTTGCCTGCATGTTCAGGTGCAATTAGCAAAAACAGAGGGACCAGGTGGAGAAGAATTGGCCTCCTTGAAAGTTCAAAATGAATTCATGGAAACCAAAATGTTGAGCTCAATGAGATACTTCTCAAGAACCATGTTGAGGTAGATGCTCGCTTATCCCTACTCTTTCAAACCCCTTCTTCCAAGCCTCATTCCTCCTAAGTTCCAATATAAGTCCCTTCATTTCTCTTTTGTTCATTGCAACTCAGTGGGTATTGTCCCTGATCTTGTTTGTAATGTTAATTGGAATGTTTTGTATGTTCCTCTTTGATTATGAATGAAAATGACCTTGTTGTTGCTGACCTGTCTCATTACTTTATCCATCTTTTACTTATGCTTAGTGTTGTCCAAGCGGCCATGAATTTTTTTGAACTGCATTTTTGTTAACTTGGTTTACTGCTTTAACTCTTTTTATGACGTCAAAAGGGGGAAAATTGTTAAGGGTATGAAATCTGTTAGTAGTTTCTTGAAGAGGACATGGTCATGCTGATATGGGGAACTGATGAAAAAGGGAAGAAGTTGAGTAAGTTTGTCATCCTCAAAAAAGGGAGAAAATGTTATTTTGAGCTAACTCGGAAGTTTTTATGATTTAACAAACTTTGGGATTTCATAGGTAACCAGATCCCAGCTGAGACTAAGAGTTCCATTACTTGAAAAGGACAATTGTCTAAAAGTTGCAACAGTGTCACTGTTGTGGTTGGTGCACGTTTGTTTGCAGAGCAACAATCCTCTCAGCCAATGGCATTGCTTCAAGATTTTTTTTTGTCTATCTTATATAAGTCTCTTCTCCAATGATACAACATAGTTTTTGCATCCTGAAATTAACAAAAGCAAAAGCCATTCTTGAGTGAAATATTTCTCAAAGAACAACAGCGAGACCTGATAAAGTTATCTTTGTTCTTAGTTGTTATTATGCTTCATATTTTTGTGTTTATTCTTGTAAGATCTATTTCGAAGTTATAAAGGAATTAGATCAGTTTCAATCCTCATCATTTTGTATCATAGCTAGAGTTAGCTATGTCTGGCTTTTAAATTCTAGATCGACTAGAGTTAGTTGGTCTAGTGAGCCATAGAGTTATTGCTCTGAATTGGGTAACATAGTTGCTACATTAAGGGGGAAGGGATTAAGAGGTTAATTCCTAGATTACTAGAGTTTGTAATCTGAATCTTTGATCCTTTTGATGATAATGGAGTTGTGTTGAAATCCTATGTGACATGTCGCGGTTTTATCCTCCCTTGAGCAAGGGGGTTTCCACGTAAGCTCCCGTTTTGTTTTTTACTTTGAGTTATTTACTTTCCGCACTGATATTCTGTCAAGGACCTAGTCCATTGACTAATAGTGGACACATATTTTCTATCAGGGCCTCAACGATCCTGGTGGCGATGTCAAAAGTGTAACGGACCTGGTCAAATTGAGGAGCTTGTTGTGGATTGAAGAATTGACAAAGAGTCACAAGCTAGGAGTTGTAGTTTCAGTCATTATAAGTCCAACTATAGTTTATGGTATTAACTTGGGCAATGAAATGTTCTATGGTGATGTTGAGGATGATATGCTGGACATACGCTTTGATAAGGTGGCCAAGGATGGGGGTCTTTCACCTAGGCAACAAAGGAGAGGAAGCTTCAAAACCAAAAGGATGACACATGGAATGCGACATAGTTGGGATGGTAAGGTGATGGAGGAATTTGTTCTAAAAGTCACTTACCAATGTGACTAGAAGAACAAAATCATACAACAGTGTCAACAACATCCAATAAATTCAAGAAGAAGTGATGAACTGTCAAGATTTGTTGGACAGATTTGATGAAGAAGATGAGATAAAAGAAGTTTTAAGTTAGATGGGCAAGACATCTTTTTAAGTTCATACATATATAAAATGAACTGTGGGGTTGATAACTCAACTTTATTCTTAATTTTTCTATTTTTGGAATGCTTAAGAATCCTCGTTTATAACACCATCATAGAGTTTATTATAAACACTATAATGATCATAGAGTACCTAGTTTTTTCTAGCTCTTATATTCTTCATGCTTGTTAATTAGTAGAGGTTCGTTACCTCATTAGAATTAGTAAAGAAGTCTAGATCCCGTTGCTTGTACTATTCTCTTTTAGGTCCACTTTTATTTATTAATTGAAAAACTAGCCCTAAGCACCTCACCTAATTGATTCCATTAAAAAAAAGACAAACAAGACTGAAATTTTGGCCCATTTTATATGCATTTTAGTCATATAAAACTGAAGCACACATACATGGAAAATTAAGATCTACTTAAAATAGTTCAACTTTCAAATAGGAGATGATCGTACATTTGGTGGATTTCATGGCACAAAACCTGGTAGTAGTAGCATTGAGAGTATAAGGGTCTATGTGAAGGCCATCACATCCTCCATGATCACACCAAGATGATATACTCCAAAAAGGATTAAACTTTCAAATAGGAGATCATGATCGTATATCTGGTGGATTTCATGGCACCAAACATGGTAATAGAAGCATTAAGAATATTGGGGTCTATGTGGAGGCCATCACATCCTCCACGGTTGCACCAAGGCGATATACTCGAAATGGGTTAAAAGGGAACAAATTTAAATCAAAATATATAGTTTTTATCTTAATAAAATACAATTTTATTGGGACTAGTTACTAGTTGGCAAAGAATTGCGTGAAATACAACGTTTTTAGTGATGGCACGTATTGTTCGATTGAATGATCTAAAGATTCAAGTTTGTGTCCGATTTATGTTTATCAGATGAATTTATTTCTACATCTGGTCAAGTTTCAAAGGAAGAAAATTCATGTCTTGTTATTTATAGAATAACAAACACTTTATGCAAAGATGACAAACTATGAAAGATAAAGAATTAAAGTTAAGAGCTTTAAGGATGAAGGGTGTCTAAAATACATCATACATAAAATGTGGTTTTCTGAANCATGGAAAATTAAGATCTACTTAAAAGAGTTCAACTTTCAAATAGGAGATGATCGTACATTTGGTGGATTTCATGGCACAAAACCTGGTAGTAGTAGCTTTGAGAGTATAAGGGTCTATGTGAAGGCCATCACATCCTCCATGATCACACCAAGATGATATACTCCAAAAAGGATTAAACTTTCAAATAGGAGATCATGATCGTATATCTGGTGGATTTCATGGCACCAAACATGGTAATAGAAGCATTAAGAATATTGGGGTCTATGTGGAGGCCATCACATCCTCCACGGTCGCACCAAGGCGATATACTCGAAATGGGTTAAAAGGGAACAAATTTAAATCAAAATATATAGTTTTTATCTTAATAAAATACAATTTTATTGGGACTAGTTACTAGTTGGCAAAGAATTGCGTGAAATACAATGTTTTTAGTGATCGCACATATTGTTCGATTGAATGATCTAAAGATTCAAGTTTGTGTCCGATTTATGTTTATCAGATGAATTTATTTCTACATCTGGTCAAGTTTCGAAGGAAGAAAATTCATGTCTTGTTAATTATAGAATAACAAACACTTTATGCAAAGATGACAAACTATGAAAGATTAAGAATTAAAGTTAAGAGCTTTAAGAATGAAGGGTGTCTAAAATACATCATACATAAAAGTGGTCTTCTGAAGGATAAAGATCAAGTTGAATACCTGGAGGTTACACACTAATATCTTTTCTTGTGCCTTTTCATTATCATAATAATTCTATGTTCCAATTTTACAATAATAATTGAAAACCATGTTGGATATTGAGTTGACAACATTATGTATATTACGGACAGTCCAATAACTAGACCACAATCGTAACCCATGAGAACTATCTGCCAACTGATCATTGGTGAATCTCCTTCTTCTTCTTGATCTAGCTCAGTTGGAGTTGTCGCTTTTGGTATCCTATCATCACCGCCACAATGTTTTGAGAGTGGCAATCCTCGTGGTCCATCATTTCCTTGGTATGACCTTTTCTCAAATGTATCAAAAAAAAAATTCCTTTGGGGATGCATCCAACAAGATGATTGTGAGAGAGATTTAAGATTTCAAGAAATGTGAGGGATGCAAGTTGATGAGGAATTTCTCAGATGATTTTGTTAGATGAGAGATCCAATGATTCGAGAACAAATAAATTTGCAATGTCGCTGGTAAATGAGCTTCCAAGACATTATGAGATAAGTTCAACCCACGAAGTCCAATGAGATCTCCAATAATTGGATGGAACTGGACCGGTTAGGTAATTGGATGAAAAATTGTAACATCCGGTAATTTGAAATAGCTATGAAGAAGCTTAGAATTGGAAATAGTCATTTTTGGAAAGAATTAAAAATCTGGAAAATTTAGCTAAGTATGAAAAAAAAAAGAGTTTTTGGTCAACTTCAGACAGTCATAACTCTTATCTCAAGATGATTTATGTGTATTTCCAGTTATTTTTGGAAAGCTCTTGGAGTGATCTTTCCAACGCCACCGAGTTTGCGCGATTCCGAGTTCATATGAGTGAGTTATGCCCTTTGGAAATTGGACTGTTGGCAGGGCAGTTTAGTCCGAATTTGTAAGGGTATTTTGGTCTTTTCCCTAGCCATTTCTTTTGGATATATTCAGGTTTTAGACTGATTTTAAATCAGTTTTTCCATTTTAAAAGTGAGAGTTAGGGTTCTTGAGAGAAAAGGAAAGAAGAGGAGAAAGAGAAGAAGAAGCAAGGATTCGTCAAGATCGTTGTGGATTTCGTCGGGGGTGATCCCTATTAAGGTATGTGAGTTCATAGTGTTGGATTGGTTCATTCCCCCACACGCCAAACTCATTTTAATTTTGAGAAAAGATTGGTTGTGTTTGTTGAAGTTGTGGTTGTGTTGTTGAAGTTTCTTGTTGGTTTGGTGTATGTTTCCGGTTGTGATTTAGAGTTGAATCTATTGTATAGTAAGGGGATTTATGATTCTAAGTGTTTGGGGCTGGAAACTTTGAAGTTAAGAAGGTTTAGAGTTGGAAAAAGGAAGGAGAAAAGTCGAGTTTTCGGGGAAAAAGGCTGGGGCGTCGCGCCAGCCAGCGCGCCCCAACAGGGGTTCTAAGCTACCACCCTTGGGGCGGCGCGCCTAGCAGAGCCCCCACCAGGCCTTCTGAGCTTTGAAGGCTGGTGCCCCGCGCCTCTCAGAGCACCAAGGACGCCAAGTCTTCCCATGCATTCCCCACTTTTTCATACATGTTCCTTGGTAATGTACCTATGTTTCATAGTTGTTTCCAACACTCCAAGGTACGTCTAAACGTCAAGAACTCATCCATAATCATGTGATCATATACCTTGAATCCATAATCCAATTCACGGCGAGTTAGGATCAAATTCAAGTGAAGTTAGAGCCAATCTTAGAAGTTAAGAGGTAAGTCAAAGCAAGTCTTTAAAGTTTTTTTCAAGAGTCTTTGTTGAACGTTTTAACTTCATTTTAAGGCTCAAGTTTCAAGTTAAGTAAAGAGTATCGAGTTTCAAGTTAAGTAAAGAGTATAGAGTTTCATGTTTTGTAAAGAGCATAGAGTTTCAAGTTAAGCCAAGAGTAAAGAGTCAAGTTCATTTCTCAAAAGTTATTAGAGAACTAAGTATTCCCGAAGAAGTTTATAAATGTTTTCACATTTAAGATGAGAGGAAACTGAGATTTCCAAAGGAGTTTTGAGCAGTTGAGTACTATCTCTTTTTAAGAAAAGATGAGTTTTGCGAAAGAGTTTCTAAAACATGATTAGTATTACAATTGAGTATGTCATCAATGTTTAAACAATACGGTCTCTTGATATACCATGAATGTTTATGCAGTATGACTTCCCGAGTCATCAATGATCATATTAAAATATGGTTTTGATATGTTCTTTTTAGAAATAGGTTTCAAGAGCAATTACCTCTTTTAAGAGGGAAGTTTGAGCAATTATTTCAAACTAAAGAAAGATGTGTTTAAAACACTTATGAACTAAAGTATTTTGGGAGTAGTCTTGAGCACCGAATTGGGGACACGAGTTCATATTAACTCAACTCTCCATAAGAACCATGTAGCCAAACATGGGATTTGACGGGTCATACTTTTTAGTTGATCACGTAAAGTTAAGCTAGTGGATCCACTAAGTTAAAGTTAAAGTAAGGTCCTATATCACGGCAAGGTATAGGATGGTCCTTGGGCAACGTGAGGTAAAACGTTGTATCACCACTTAAGCAGGTAGTGTTGGCTGTCGGTTAGAGAAACTCCCATAGTAGAAATTGCATGATTCCTCGAGGGGTTCTGCTTAGTATGGTTAGGGGTATGGGACTTCATTCATGCATTGCACAAGTAGACCTTGAGAGGAAGCATGGTATTTTTATGATATTATAAATTTGATTTTGACGTCGTGCTTTAAATAGTTCTACAAGCTTTATATGTATTGCATGTGTCTCATTGATTTATATTGAGCTCAGTTATTCATGAGTTGAACAGAGCCAAGGTAAGTTATTTTTGTATCCCTTTCAAGCTTAAGTTGTTGGTTAGCTGTCCAGCTCGCATACTCGTACATTCCATGTACTGATGCCAGTTGGCCTACATCTTATTATGATGCAGACGCAGGTACCCAGGATCAGCATCCAGTACGTCGTTGATCTAGCTGAGCACTCCAGAGTCGGTGGTGAGCCTCCTTGCATTCCGGAGGACTCTGTTATTTCGTTTTTCCTAGTTTTGTCTTATTAGGATGTTGCGGGGTCTGTCCCAACATCCATCTCAGTATTATAGAGGCTTCATAGACAGTCAGTCAGTTAATGTTGAGTCTCTCGTCTCTATATATGTAAAGATTCTATTTTGAGACTCAAGTTGCCTTTTTGGCCAGATTTTATTAGTTAAGTTGTCTTATGACCTTTCGTTGCATTGAGTTATTTTGTTGAGTTAGGTTTCCGCTGAGTTAAGTAAGCCAGGTCAAAGGTTTGCTTGGGGGCCAGCAATGGTCTTCGAGTGCCGGCCACGTCCAGGGTGTAGGCTCAGGGCATGACAAAAATCTAGCCATTCAAGTTGTGTATATGACTTCTGTTAAAGGATAAGAACTCAAGTTGGCCACCGAAGTTGTTATTTCCAACTGATAAGTCCTTGAGCTTTCCAAATCTAAAGAAATCGGAAATTGGTCATTCAAGATGGTTATTACCAAGGTCCAAAGCCTCTATGTTGGTGAGATTCCATAGAGGTTTAGGAATAAGCCCCGAGAGATTACAATCACTCATGTCCAAGTCATAAAGTGAAGGGATTAGACATGAAGAATATGAATGCGACAAATCAAGATGCGTCAAACTAGAAAACTCACTAAATTTAGGTGAAATGAGAGATCTAGCGAATGTGTGGTTGATTTATAACTTTATATCTTAGGAGTAGGACAGTCAAGAATGTGTGGATCATTCAAGACACATTAGCATGGAGTACTCCTCGTGTTTGTACCGAGGTTAGAAACCCACATCCTTCTCAATAGAATAGATGGGGCAATTCGGGTGGTGATTTTCCCTCCCAAATGTTATTATTGTTGAGATGGATTGGGTCAAGACAGACTAAATAATAGGTACCCAAATTTGAAGTTTCACCATATCAATATAGATTTTTTCTTTTTGAAAATTTGCTATACAAACTTTTGACAACAAATCCATCAAAATTAAAACATGAAACAATGAATATATAAAAATCTTAGTTTTTTTACCATCAAAATTCTGAAATAAATTTAAAAAAATTACCTCTTTTTGCAAAATTTTAGCCCCATTGTTTTTTGAAATTCCAACCACAGGAAGGGGGATCTCATTACCCCCTTCCCCCCTCCCTCGTCCTCATTGAATGTTTTGGTGGGTCAATTAGGTGCAAAGTTTAAGTTGAATTTTTGGGGGGGAGGGTGCAAAAATCACTATGGTTTATGACTGAAAATTGAACAAAAAGTTTTCTCTCATTTTTTTTTTGGGTTTTGATTTGGATTTTTTAAAGAATTGATTTCGCGAGGTCAGTTTTTTCAAACCACTTTTGAAGTCGGATTTTTTAGATCGATTGAGGCCTTTTTTAGTAACGAACAACTTATTCAATTTAAGAAGGTAGGATGTACACAGATCATACCCTTACCTTTTCGAGATAAAGAGGTTATTTCTTATTGATCCTCAATTCAAAAGATGAGTTTATTCAGACCTCTTTTGAAGTCAGGTCTTTTTAGTAGTGAACACCATATTCAATGTAATCTCACAAGTGAGTTTGAGGAGGCTAAGGTGTACACAGATTTTACACATATTTGTGTGATAAAAATGTTGTTTCTAATAGACACACGATTCAAAAAAAAAGTTCGAAACATTGTTGTAAAGAAAAAATGTGACAACAAAATAGCAATAGAGAAAACAAATTTAGATTTACTCGTAGATGCACTTTGATTGATCAAATAGTACAGGTTTTTCTTATAAAAAAAATTACAGGATGATATAATTTATATGGGAAAATCAAATAGTTTTTGTTGGTGAAATTACAATTGAAAATAAACTGAAGAAAAAACTTTATCTTCAGGATGAGACATGGATATCTCGCTCTTTTAAAGAAGATTCAAGCCCACGATAATAAATCTTTTCATCAGTCCAGTAGTAATCCTCTTGACTTGTTCCCTCAAGGATACAATAAAGCCCGACCACAAAGTACAACTCGACATACACTGGACAAGAGTTGAGTCAAAAGCTCAATAAAAAGACACCTCCCTTCAACTAATAAGAACTTTCTCTTTTTACTCAATTTTATGCACTCTATATTTTCTTATACACAAAAACAAAGTAAGATCATCACTATTTACCGAAGGGGAGAATTCTTCCTTTTAATGAATAGGAAGATTATGAGGTAAATAAATGGCCTAAAACGAGGTTGCATGAGTTACAAGGCATAAAAAGGCAAAATAATGAGTGAAATAATAGAGTTTCAATAAGAAGTTATGGTCATGGCTGACCACATTCAGTCACTAAAAAAAGGCAACTACTCCCAACGTTCTGCTAACACAAGAGGTTGATGCAAACCATAAAACCTAGAGATAAAAAAAACACTTGACGAGGGTTAGGATATTAATTTATAGTCTACAATCTACATTGATAATAAACTGTGAAATATTACCAGAACAACAAAACAAAAAAAATTTAATACACCTAAAAATAATATAAACTCTACCACCTTTTAGTAAGCTTCACTCATTATTCCCAAAATATTCTTATTTTTTCTTTGTCGTTCTTCTTTGTTGCCCTTTGTAATCATAATCCAGATCGTTCTTGAATTTGCAAGCCATCTTATTTCTCACTCTCACGCTCCTCTTGACTGATGACTCACCTTCTTGAGCTTTGTTACGTGCCTTGTATGCCCTTTTCTCCAATTTTTGGTTGGCCAACATTGGGTTACCTGCTGCAGGTAATCCACACACAATTTTGCGACAAAATAGGGGTTTCTTACCCATTTCTCTCATAATATTGGCTCTGAGTTCTAGCGCGATAGAATACCGAAGAGTTTCATTTAGGTAATAAACAATGGCATTGTTGAAAATCAACAGGAGATCTCTAAATAAGCTGGTGATTTTCACGTTCGAATAAACATCTTATTCTAACTTGTTTTGAATAATCTGTAAATCCATATGCTGCTTAATTTGTTTAAAATAATATAGATCTTCCTGAAAAAATATAAACATTATCACTAATAAGGAATATATATAATCCATGTTTTATGATGATTATACTATAAATTTGACCTCACAGTGAGTTTAGAAAGAAAAAAAATGACCTTTGGTATTAAACATGTCAGATACTCCCTTCTTTCCAATTGTAGCACTATTTTATTATCAATCTGTTAAAAATAAATGACATATGTCTATATTTAAAAATAATCAAGCTATAAAATTTCTATTTTATCATTAGTGAGAAGTCTTATAGTCACATAAATATTACAATGTATTTAAGACCACAAGTTTCAAAATTCTATGTTTTGGTGTTGAGCCAAATTAAATATGTCTTTAAAGATAAAAAAGATGTAAACTTTAAAGCTAATCATGTTTCAATTCATAAAATACCATTTCTTTTTCGTAATAGATAAAAGAGGAAGGAACATGGGAAATCGAGATTTAAAATATGAGGATAACAAACCACAATATATAGATTAGCAATGTATTTACCTGACTGGGAAGTCGAGATTCAAAAAGACAACAATGCTTGTGAGATCTCACCACATTAAGGAATTTTATGAAATCTTGATTAATATTCTCCATCTTTTCATTAGATTTATCATCACCTTTTTCCTCATTTAACTTTATTCTTTCTTCAGCTTCCTGTTTGAAAATATTTGGAGATTTTTTCCTACATAAACAAAAAATAAATAAAGATATCAGTAATTAGATTACCATTTTGTTGTCAGACTTATAATTAAAAATGTGGATAAATAATTTCAGCCTCATATGGCTATTGGTGAAAATTATAACACTTGATAGAAACCATCAAGAAGAATAAAATATGCATTTGAAGAGAGATGACAAATAATCGTACAGACTCTTTGAGAAATAAAGATCCTAACATACAAAGAATTGCTAGTTGGAGAATCTTAGTAGCTTTATTTTTTTACTAGCTAAATTTTTAATTTATAGTTGAAGGTTCAACTCCTACCTTGTAATCCCCTTCTCCATTTACATTTCCCTAACCTCAATTTTGTTGTATATTTTAAAATAAAGAAGAATTTCTGGTTTTGAAAGACGCCATCAATAATATGAAGGTTTTTCTTTTGGAAGATTTAAGCAATTTTACTTATCAAAATTTAGTTTTATCCTTTTTAGTTATTTTTCAGTGTACCAAAAAAATAAATTTAGAAACATTAATTTGGACAATAAAAGTACAAAACTAATGAATAATTATATGGGGCCAATCATCAAAGCTAACTATCAATTAGTGATTTTTATAAGGAAAAACAATAATTAGTTATGAAATTCGTTGTTAAAAAGTATATAGCTAATAATATTATTTGACATTTTGTCCTAAATATATTAACTATGTAGTTTTGATGTTTAGTGATAGTGGTTATTCTTTTCTCTTCCTTTTTTTTTTTGTAGTAATGATAAAATTGGAATCAAGAACACTTTATTTGAAAAAAAAATGAAATATTTTAGTGTAGATTATAGCAATTAGTGATACTTTATTTATGCCCCAATTCCTAAGCTTTAGAAAAGATATATATCTTTGAATATATTTTGTGCCTCCTAGATAATATTGTTTTTGTAGAAATCATCATATAAATGTGGATCAAACAAAAGATTAGTGAAAACGCACAATTCTTCAAATATCATAAGTAAAAAACATGAAAAGGGAAAAAAGAGGGAGTTATGAAAAAGATAAATCATACTGAAGTGGAGTATCCCCTAGTTTGACTTGCTCTGTCCAATAATCTCTATAAGTCTTTGTAAGTTTATCTGCCATCAAATTTATGAATCCATTCTCATCATCTTCTTCTTCAGTAAATTTTGTCTGATATAGGCTCTTAAAATGCCCTTTTAAACTTTCGTACTTGACCTGACATTCTACAGAGGTATATTGAAGAATACATCGAAATCGTTTGGAAATGGAATTTGAGAATTCGGCAGCCACCATTTCCCAATTTTCTAATCCATGACGACGCACTGAACATGCCAACACCATATCTTCTTCAACTTTCTCCATTTTTTAAAGAAGGTTTACAGTTTTTCAAAGGAACTAAATCACTTGGTAAATTTATAATCCATTTTTTTCTTCTTAAAATGGGCATACCTTGCATTAATTAGTAGTGATTACATTTGGTAAAAATCTTATTTGGTCAAATATGAATTAAATGAATGAAGACCAGCTAATGAGAATGTGGCAAAAAGAAAAAAGTTGTATTCACTTTTCTTAAAATAACATATTTTATTCTTTTACCATATTAGTGTTTTGTTATGAAATTGTTCATTTTTTCCAAGCTGAATTTGGAAATTTTACTCACTTCTTTTTTTAAAAAAATATTGTCAATTTTTATTTTTATAAAAATAGAAATGAAGTGACCGCTTTACAAAACACTGTTAATGTCGGTCTCCCGCTCTAAGTCTAGAGCAATCTCTATTGATTTTTCCTGACTCACCACACTCATAGCAGGACTAGGAACCACAATATACTGAGAAGAATCTGAATATATTGAATGAAAATAAATTTTAGAATATAGTACACAAGTAAAACTGAACAAGAAAGTGTTAAACTAACCTTATTATTAATGCTCTAAAAATCTAAATTTGACTAATACTCTACTATTTTATGTGGTTATTTAATATTATGGGTAGCATAAAAACACTATCTTGATTAGTGATAATGAACAAGTAAAATGAAACATTTATTTTCAGTATAGGGAATACTCCCTCTATCCATCTTTACTTGTCCATTATACTCACGGATCTTACATGCTACCTGAGATTCCACGATGCGTTTAGCATTTGAAATTTCACGGAGTTGTAGTGCTAGATTATGTTGTTACAACACATCTCTATTTCAAATATTCGAGACTTATTCCAAGACTAATTACTTATTTGCGGTCTACATTTGTAAATGATGAATGTTATGCGGCAAGAATTCGACATTTGAGGCATAAAATTATGTGGGACTCTACAAGATGTGTCCAATTACATTTAAGGTTCTTGGAGACTACTTACCCTAAACTCTAGCTCACACATATATAAAGTGTAATTTATTTCCTTGAATAAGCATCTCTAAAATTTCATATATTCATGAAATATTCATAAAGTGATCAAGATGTGGGTGCACTCTTCTTGACAACCAAATATTTTAACAAGATCCATAAAACCCTTTCACGGAGATCAAATAAATCCTAAGGAGGTCCACATCATCCTTAGTTTGAGTGACACTAACAGCCCTTGAATCACGGAGAAATCTTAAGAGAGACGAATCAAGGAATAAACATATTTGTACTCATAATCTTTATGAATAAAATCATTCTTCATTATTTATTATGTGATTGCAATATATTTTTTGTATTTGAGAAAAAATATTGCAAATAAATTGGCACGCCCAGTGTGACCCAAATTACCCTTCATCTCCTCTCTCACAAATCAAATGAAAATCTGAAGCCACAAACCACAAAGATAGAAACCCCATTTTTGTGGGTACTTCAAGTCTCGTCTTTGAGTGTATCAAGTTTATACTCCGACAAGCCTTGAAGTAGGGGGCATTTATAAACACCAAATTTTTGTGGAACTCTAAAAGATGATTACCCTTCCTCAAGAAAAGTGTGACAATTTGGAAAGTCACGATTAGTGGGAATATCCTCCTGAATGAGCTCAACACTCTTTGTAGCTTGGGACAAGTTTAAATTGGGTTTCAATATCATTGTTGTCAATGTACGCAAATCATACTCATTCAAATTACCAAAATTCTAGTATTAAATGTGTCAACATTTAATAGGTCGCTCAAATACTTTTGTAACATCCGACAATTTGAAGTGGCTTTGAAGGAGCTTGAAATTTGGAAATAGTCATTTTTGAAAAAAAAAAATGAGTTTTTGGCCAACTTTGGGTAGTCGTAACTCCTAGCTCAGGATGAGTTAGGAGTAGTTCCAGTTATGGTTGCGAAGCTCGTGGAATGATCTTTCCAACGCCACTGAGTTTGCTCGATTCCGAGTTCGTATGAGGGAGTTACGCCCTTTAGAAGATGGGCAGTTGGAAGGGAAATCCGTCCTGAAATTTAAGGGCATTTTGGTCTTTTCCCAAATTCTTTCTCTTGAGGTTACATGGTGTGTTAGGCTGATTTTGGGATCATTTCTTTTATCCCATTGTAAATAGGAAGAGTTAGGGTTCTTGAGAGAAGAAGAAGAGAAGAAGAGGAGAAAGGAGATCAACAAGTTTCCGTTGTGGATTATCGTCAGGGGTGATCCCTAATAGGTATGTGAGTTCTTTGTGTGGGTTGATCCTTTCCCCCACACACCAAGCTCATTTTATGATTTGAGCAAAGATTGGAATTGTTGTTGAAGTTGTTAGTTGTTGTTGAAGTTGTTAGTTGTTATTGATGTTGTTGGTTGTGTTGTTGAAATCTATCGTATGTTGAGGGAATTATGATTCTAAGAGTTATGACCCTTTCAAAGTTGAATCACCATCAATTCGCAGCAATTTCTGGGCTATCGATCCCCATCTACGGGCCTGACCTACGAACCGTAGATCGATTGACGGTCCGTACTGGTCAACCGTCAATCGGGACAGAAGTTGGGTTTTTGGGGCATCGATCTACGGCCACGATCTACGGTCCGTGACCTGACCTACGGACCGTAAGTCAGGACCGTAGGTCAACACTTAGTCATTTTTCTTAAATAAATTCTGGGGAAAAATCTCTGACGCGATCTACGGACCTGCAGTACGGACCGTA
>NC_064282.1:70075186-70105163 GCF_019186545.1 Solanum stenotomum | reverse complement strand
CCCTTTAGAAGATGGGCAGTTGGAAGGGAAATCCGTCCGGAAATTTAAGGGCATTTTGGTCTTTTCCCAAATTCTTTCTCTTGAGGTTACATGGTGTGTTAGGCTGATTTTGGGATCATTTCTTTTATCCCATTGTAAATAGGAAGAGTTAGGGTTCTTGAGAGAAGAAGAAGAGAAGAAGAGGAGAAAGGAGATCAACAAGTTTCCGTCGTGGATTATCGTCGGGGGTGATCCCTAATAGGTATGTGAGTTCTTTGTGTGGGTTGATCCTTTCCCCCACACACCAAGCTCATTTTATGATTTGAGAAAAGATTGGAATTGTTGTTGAAGTTGTTAGTTGTTGTTGAAGTTGTTAGTTGTTGTTGATGTTGTTGGTTGTGTTGTTGAAATCTATCGTATGTTGAGGGAATTATGATTCTAAGAGTTATGACCCTTTCAAAGTTGAATCACCATCAATTCGCAGCAATTTCTGGGCTATCGATCCCCATCTACGGGCCTGACCTACGGACCGTAGATCGATTGACGGTCCGTACTGGTCAACCGTCAATCGGGACAGAAGTTGGGTTTTTAGGGCATCGATCTACGGCCACGATCTACGGTCCGTGACCTGACCTACGGACCGTAAGTCAGGACCGTAGGTCAACACTTAGTCATTTTTCTTAAATAAATTCTGGGGAAAAATCTCTGACGCGATCTACGGACCTGCAGTACGGACCGTAAGTCCATCTACGGTCCGTCGATGGCGTCCGTAAGTCCCATCTGTGTCACCAGAAATCTGAAGTCTCAGCCATGTTTCCCCACTTCTTTTCTCACTTTCTCATGCATGTTCCAAAGTATTATGCCTATGTTTTACAGTTGTTTCCGACACTCCAAGGTACGTCTAAGCGTTCAAGAATCCCTCCATAACATGTGATCGAACACCTTGAGTTCATAATTCCGATTCAAGGAAAGATAGTTCCAAGTCAAGTGAAGTTAGAAGTCAAGAAAAAGAGCATAGAGTTTCAAGTCGAGTAAGAGTCTCAGTTTCAAGTTAAGTCATGAGTTTAAAGTTGAGTTCATTTCTCAAAGTTATTAGGGAACGTTCCCAAAGAAGTTTTAAAGAAATGTCTTTACATTTGAATAAGGTTGGAAACTGAGATTTCCAAAGGGGCCTTCGGTCTAGTTTTTGAGTAATTACGTCATATCAGCAGGAATAAACATGTTTTAACATAAGAGCCAATACATTTTGGGAGTAGTATCGAGCACCGAATTGGGGGAGCGTTCAAAGAACCCACAGCCCCCATAGAACCATGTTAGCCACCATGGGTAGAAAAGGATCATACTTTTTAGATGAATCCTTTTCAGATTAGACTAGTGGATCCATTAGGCAGTTCAGGTCTTATACCTTTGGCCGGGTATAAGATGCTCTGGCAGCGTGAGGTCGATCGCTGTATCATCACTATAGCTCTTATGTGATGGTTGTCGGTTAGAGAAGCTCCCACAGCAGTTACTATATTTTCATATGCGGAGATTATTGTATTTTATATACATCAGTTCACTGTATTTCTATATACATTTCAGGTTTATTGTATCTTTGTATACATACAGAGTTTATAGCATGTTTTAAACAGTCTTTCTTTATATCGCACTTGTTTTAAATTGCCTTATATTGAAAGAAGTCAGTCAGGTTGAGTTGAGTTGAGCCAGGTAAGCTATTCAGTTTCTTCCAGATTTCCTTCTAGCCTGTGTTGCTTAGTTTTCCATCTTGCATACTCATACATTCCATGTACTGATGCCAGTTGGCCTGCATCGTTTGATGATGCAGATTCAGGTACCCCGGATCAGCATCCTGCACGTCGTTGATCCAGTTGAGCAATCCAGAGTCAGTGGTGAGCCTCCTTGCATTCCGGAGGACTCAATTATTTGTGTTCTTAGTTTTTGGTTTTATTAGGATGTTGCGGGGTCGGTCCCAACATCCATCTCAGTATTTTAGGGGCTTCATAGACAGACAGACAGTCAGTCAGCTAGTTTTGAGTCTCTTATCTATGTCTATATGTAAATATTCTATTTTGAGATTCGAGTTGCCTTTGTGGCCATATTTTATAAGTTAAGTTGTTTTGTAATATTGCATTGCATTGAGTTATTCTGTTGAGTTAGGTTTCCGCTGAGTTAAGAAAGCCAGGCCAAGGGTTCGCTTGGGGCCAGAAATGGTCTCCTGGTGCCGGTCCCGCCCAGGGTGTAGGCTCGGGGCATGACAACTTTAATGTAGAAAAAAGATTATTATTTTTCTTTTATGTCCTAAATTTTTACATAGGCTATGGATCACTGTGGTCCAAGCCAAGTGACACTTTGCATTAGGTATCTAGACAATAAGAACTCCTACGCACCCAGTGCAACACACAATGCTAACAAGTTTTATTTTATGTCCTATATTTTTACATAACCTATGGATCATTGTGGTCCAAGGCAAGTGACACTTTGCATTAGGTATCTGGACAATAATAACTCATGCACACCCAATGCTAAGTAATTAAAAACAAAGTTAAATAAAATTTAAGTGAATATCAAAGCTTGCAGTATATTGATCATACTAGTATAAAAGGTTTACAGTATTAGGTATTATGTGGAAGTTATGATAAAGGCATTTGTCAAAAAATATTGATATGAACAACAACTACATGTCAATTCTAAGCTAGTTAGGGTCAATTCTCTTGGTTTTTTTATCAGGGCGAGGAGGAATGGATGTACAAGTGACATGTATAAGTTATACTTCCAATCCTCATACTACCATAATGTAATCATTAAATCATGAAAACATAAAGAACTTCACATATTGGAGGTGAACCAAAATTCAATTAATACCTACCTAGAATAGTAGGGTTCATGGAACATAATAAAAAGGCAATTTAATATATTGTTCACTACAGGAAAATTCCTTTTGCATCAGAAATATATTTTTTTAGCATTCAATCAAAACATTACCTGGTCGTCAAGGAAGTGAGTTGAGAACCACGAGGTATCTAGTACAATTTTCAGTGGTGGCAAAAATGTAGGTGATTTCTTCTATTTATGCTTTGAAGGATAGACTTACCGAGTATCACAATCTAGAAAGCATGGTTTAGAGATAGAAAGGAAGAGGGAGAAATATCAATTGATGTAATTCTAGACGCAAGAACAATAAAGTGAACCACAATCAAGCAAACAAAATATACTATTAAGAAACAGAAAAAAAAGACAGAGATTTAGAAGTAAAAAAGCACGGTCTAGCAACTAAAAGACATTTAATTACTAGAATAAAATCTAAGGGTGAAAAGAAATTGAACTCATACTAGTGCAGACTAACCTAAGTAATCAAGAGGGTTCAATTGAACAGATATGAGGGTTTCTTGAAACTCACAAACAAGCCTAAACATCAAATGTTCTTTCAAAAACCAACTCCTAAAATAAACCCTAGTTTTTACCATTTATATTAATAGATAAACTAACCTAAGCTAGTTACAATAATACCCGTGAGCTAAACCCATGGAAAGTCTAGCCTATTAATTATTTAAAATTTAGTCATCATATATATATGAACAATGCCTATTATACTGTTTGAGGTCATTCTCATTATTTTAAGTCAAACTTCAACAAATCTTGTGTGTGCATCTCCATGCTTTTGGGAGATAAATATTACATAGAAGGTATGAGATGACCCCAAAGGCACTTGATCGATCTTTATTCTCGTCTGATTAATAAATTTCTACAAAAGATCTATCGGACTACGGAGTGAATGATTTGAACAATGAATATTCATTTTTTTCTTCAATGTCGAATGAATTTGCACAAATTAATTAACTTCGATCGAACTAATCAAACCCCAAAACAAATTATAAATTTTAGTTAGGATTCTAGGAGACAAAAATTTGTTTGCAACAAATCTTATATATGGAACATTAACTCCAACCACAATATAAATATGACAAAACAAGAATATTTTATTAATTAACAGTTTGGGTACAATTATGTCCCTCTCTTGATTCTTTTGTAGGATAATTTACAGCTAAAATGAATTTTATTTGATATCCATGTAACGACGTTTTGGTGGATTTCTTTTTTTGTGAAGAATTTGGTTATCAAGAACATTCCACCCACATCTTGATATCTTTGTAAATATTTCATGAATTTATGAAATTTTCAAGATCCCTCTCTAAGGGATATATTACCCTTTATATAGTGTAAGCTATGAGTACTTTTCAAGAATCCTAACTGAAATTCGACTCATCTGGTAGAGTCCCACACAATTTTGATGTCTACAAATGTCGAGTTCCTATCTCATAAAGAAACTGATTTCTTTTTTAAATAATGTTTCTGGTTACATAGTTCACTTAACTCTCGTGTTGGCTAGAGTTTTATTGTTTGAGGTGTAATCAACAGTCCCAAAAGAGGTCTTATCTTTAGAGATGTAGTAATATCTTTGTTGAAGCTAGAATAAACAAAGATCGCACAAACAACGGACCCAACAATATCTCCAAGCACCTTTGAGAAAGTAGTTTCAGCCTCCCATACGAACGTGGATGCGAGATCCAATTTCTCAAACATCCTCAATAGTACAACATATGTGCCTTTGTAGATCTGGCAAGGCATGATGAAGGTGCTTGTGCAGGCTAGCCTTAACTGCATATTGAGCATATCTTTCATTGTTTAAAGAAGGAGACCTCAAATCAGTAATTAGTCATGGTGTCAGTACGAGTATTTAAAATCGAGATGTGTTGTAAAAACATAATCTAGCACTGCATCTCCAAGAAGTTCCAAATGTTGATATCATCGTGGAATCTCATGTAGCATGTATGATCCTTGAGTTAGAGCTTCAACAAGCAGTGAAGGATCATGGATCTTGTAATGTAGCAGGGATTCAAAGTGCCAGACATTAACTATCTTCTCAGCATTCACAGGGAAGTGTCTTGGCATAGGTGCATCGACAAAATCAATGTGCAACCAAATCCATTTCATTAATGATTAAGCCGCTACTTCCCCACAAGAGTTGAGGTAGGCACTTATTAGTGCCTCAACCACATCAACTACTTCTTACTATTTCTAATCGTTTGCCTTGGCCTACAACCACATCAAAGTTGTAAACTTGAGAATTAGGAATGATTCATGCTTTAAAATCGAATGGTTCATTATGGATAAATTTTAATATTTTTACGAGCACATCCAAACTTGCACAGTGTAACATTGGAAATGATTTTAGTTTTCTTAATTCTGAGAAAACCCTCGTGATGACTTTCATAAGTCTTAAACAGTTGTATACTAATATCACATTTGAGAAAATAGTCTCCAAGTTTCCCAAGTTATTCCAAATGAAACATGTGGAGGCATTTCTTTGTTGTCATTACTTCCAAAACCTTAGCAGTTGGGATACAAAGTTTTAGTTTGTAGTGATCCAAAAGCTTTCTTTCCAAGTTTATTTAGCATGATTGTTTCCCCTTTAAAGTTTAAAGGTTGTAGCACGACAGATAGTTATTGGTGAAAGATTCTTGACCTCGAGAATCTTATGAATTCTAAGGTATACACATATGGCAGTGAATCTGTTATACTCCACCCAAACAGATTCACTGCCATACGTGTATACCTTAGAATTTATAAGATTCTCAAAGTTAAGATTATTTCACCAATAACTATCTGTTGTGCTAGAACCTTTAGACTTTATAGGGGAAGAAATTATGCCTAATAAAATTGAAAAGAATTCTTTTTTATCACTGCAAACTAAAACTTTTTATCCCAACTTCTAAGGTTTTGGAAGTGATGACAACAAAGAAATGCCTCCAGAAGTTTCATTTGGAATCACTTGGGTAACTTGGAGACTCTTTTCTCAAAGATGCTATTGGTATACAGCTGTTTAAGACTTACGAAAATCATCATGAAGGTCTTTTCAGCATTAAGAAAAATAAAATCATTTTCAATGCTACATTGTTCAAGCTTGGATTTGCTCGTAAAATTCTGAGATTTATCCGTAATGAACTATTCGATCATAAAATGGGGCTCATTCCTAATGATAATTCTCAAGTTTAAAGCTTTGGCAAATAGTTTGCCTTCGGTGAAAATGTATAGTAGGGTAAAGTAGGAGATTAGAAGCAAGAGTGTAGCTGATTTGGTTGAGGCACTAATAGGTGCCTACCTCATCTCAGGCGGGGAAGTAACAACTTTATCATTTATGAAATGGATTGCGATGGACATTGATTTTATTGATGCACCTATCCTAAGGCACTTCCTCATGAATACTGAGAAGCTAGTCAATGTACGATACTTGGAAATCACTGCTACATTAGATGTTTCATGACCCTTCGTTGCTTGTTAAAGTGCTCACTCACAAATCTTACATGCTACCTGAGATACCAAGATGTTATTAGCACTTGGAATTTCTTGGAGATGTAGTGCTAGGTTATGTTATTACAACACATCTCTATTTCAAATATTCGAGACTGAATCCAAGACTAATTACTTATTTGAGGTCTACTTTTGTAAATAATGAATGTTATGCTCAATCTGCAGTTAAGGCTAGCATGCATAAGCACATTCTTCATGCCTTGCCAAATATGCAAAGGCATATATGTTGTACTGTTAAGGATTTTGAGAAATTGGATCTTGTGTCCACGTTTGAATGGGAGAGTGAAACTACTTTCCCAAATGTGCTTGGAGATATTATTGGGTCCTTTGCTAGAGTATGATCTTTGTTGATACTGGCTTCTATAAAGATACTACATTTCTAAGCATAAGACCTCTTCTGGAATAGTCGATCAAACAATAAAACTCTATCCAACAAGACAGTTAAGTGAACTATGTGACCCAAAAACAAATTCATGGGACAAGAATTCGACATTTGTGATACATCAAAATTATGTGGGACTCTACAAGATGAGTCCACTTTCATTTAAGGTTCTTGGAGACTACTTACCCTAAACTCAAGCTCAGACTTATTTAAAGTGTAATGTATTTCCTTGAATAGGCATCTCTAAAATTTCATATATTCATGGAATATTCACAAAGTAATCAAGATGTGGGTTCACTCTTCTTCACAACCAAATGTTTTAACAAGATCCATAAAATCCTTTCACGGAGATCAAATTAATCCTAAGGAGGTCCACATCATCTTTAGTTTGAGTGACACTAACATCCCTTGAATCACGGAGAAATCTTAATAGAAAGGAATCAAGTGATAAACATATTTGTACTCACAATCTTTATGAATAAAGTCATTCTTTTTTATTTATTATGTGATTGCAATATATTTTTTGTATTTGAGAAAAAATATTGCAAATAAATTGGCACGCCCAGTGTGACCCAATTTACCCTTTATCTCCTCTCTCACAAATCAAATGCGAATCTGAATCCACAAACCGCAAAGATTGAAACTCCATTTTTGTGGGTACTTCAAATCTTGTCTTTGAGTTTAACAAGTTTACACTCACACAAGCCTTGAAGTAGGGGGCATTTATAGACACCAAAAATTTGTGGAACTCTATGAGATGAGACACTTCCTGAAGAAAAGTATGACAATTTGGAAAGTCACCATTAGTGGGAACATCCTCCCTAACGAGCTCAACACACTTTCTAGCTTAGGACAAGTTTAAATTGGGTTTCAATATCATTGTTGTCAATGTACACAAATCATACTCATTCAAATTACCAAAATTCTAGTAATAAATTTCTCAACATTTAATTGGTCGTCCAAATACTTTAATATAGAAAAAAGATTATTAGTTTTCATTTATGTCCTATATTTTTACATAGGCTATAGATCACTGCGGTCCAAGCCTAGTGACATTTTGCATTAGGTATCTGGACAATAATACTCTTGCACACTCACTGCAACCGTCACGCCCCGAGCCTACACCCTGGACGTGGCTGGCACTCGAAGACCATTGCTGGCCCCCAAGCGAACCCTTGTCCTGGCTTACTTAACTCAACGGAAACCTTAACTCAACAGAATAACTCCATGCAATGAAAGGTCATAAAACAACCTAACTAATAAAATCTAGCCAAAAAGGCAACTCGAGTCTCAAAATAGAATATTTATTTATAGGCAGATGAGAGACTAAAAACTAACTGACTGACTGTCTATGAAAGCTCTATAATACTGAGATGGATGTTAGGACAGACCCCGCAACATCCTAATAAAACAAAACTAGGAAAAACGAAATAACAGAGTCCTTCGGAATGCAAGAAGGCTCACCACTGACTCTGGAGTGCTCAACTGGATCAACGGCGCTGGATGCTGATCCTGGGTACCTGCGTCTGCATCATAATAAGATGCAGGTCAACTGACATCAGTACATGGAATGTACGAGTATGCGAGCTGGACAGCTAAACAACAACTTAAGCTTGAAAGGGATACAAAAGAGAACTTACCTTGACTCTAATCAACTCTTGAGTAACTGAACTCAATATAAAGCAATAAGACATATGCAATATATAAAGCTTGTAAAACTATTTAAAACATGACGTCAAAAATAATAGTTATAATATCATAAAAAATACCATGCTCCCTCTCAAAGTCTACTTGTGCAATGCATGAATGAAGTCTCGTACCCCCATCCATACTAAGCAGAACCCATCGAGGAACCATGTAATTTCTACTATGGGAGTTTCTCTAACCGACAACCACCACTAGGAGCCTAAGTGGTCATACAGCGTTGTTACCATCATGCTGCCAGACTGTCCTATACTTTCCTGTCATATAGACCTACTTTAACTTTAACATAGTGGATCCACTAGCTTAACTTACATGATCATCTAAAAGTAAGACCCGTTAAATCCCATGTTGGCTACGCGGTTTTTATAGAGGGTTGAGTTAATATGAACTCGCGTCCCCAATTCGATGCTCAAGACTACTCCCAAAAATACTTTGGCTGATAAGTGTTTTAAACACATCTTTCTTTAGTTTGAATTAATTGCTCAAACTACCCTCTTAAAAGAGGTAATTGCTCTTGAAAACTCTTTCTAAAAAGAACATATCAAAACCATATTTTAATATGATCATTGATGACTTAGGAAGTCATACTGCATAAACATTGATGGTATATGTAGAGACCATACTGTTTAAATATTGATGACATACTCGGTTGTCATACTATACATGTTTTAGAAACTCTTTCGCAAAACTCATCTACTCATCTTTTTCTTCAAAAGAGATAGTACTCAAACTGCTCAAAACTCTTTTGGT
This sequence comes from Solanum stenotomum, assembly GCF_019186545.1. Classification (NCBI taxonomy): domain Eukaryota; kingdom Viridiplantae; phylum Streptophyta; class Magnoliopsida; order Solanales; family Solanaceae; genus Solanum; species Solanum stenotomum. Next base: position 70,095,979 of record NC_064282.1, on the reverse strand, counting down.
AAATCTCAGTTTCCCCTCATCTTAAATGTGAAAACATTTATAAACTTCTTTGGGAATACTTAGTTCCCTAATCACTTTTGAGAAATGAACTTGACTCTATACTCTTTACTTAACTTGAAACTCTATACTCTTTACTTAACTTGAAACTTGAGCCTTAAAATGAAGTTAAAACATTCAACAAAGACTCTTGAAAAACTTTAAAGACTTGCTTTGACTTACCTCTTAACTTCTAAGCTCGACTCTAACTTCACTTGACTTTGATCCTAACTTTCCTCGAATTGTATTATGGCTTCAAGGGTAATGATCTCATGTTTATGGATGAGTTTGGGATGTCTAGATGTACCTTAGACCGTTGAAAATAACTATAAAACATAGGTACATTACCAACATGTATGAAAAAGTGGGGAAGGAATGGGAAGGATTGGTGTCCTTGGCGCTCTGAGAGGTGCGGGGCGCCAGCCTTCAGACTTCAGAGAGGCCTGCTGGGCGCTCTGCAAGGCGTGCCACCCCAAGGGGGAAACTTCAGAACCCCTGTTGGGGCGCGCTGGCTGGCGCGACGCCCTAGCCTTTTCCCCCGAAAATCTGACTTTTCTCCTTTGTTTTTCCAACTCTAAACCATCTTAACTTCAAAGGTTCCAGCCCCAAACACTTAGAATCATAAAACCCCTTAATATACAATAGATTCAACTCGAAATCACAACTGGAAACATGCACCAAACCAACAAGAAATTTCAACAACACAACCACAACTTCAACAAACACAACCACAAACTTCAACAAACACAACCAATTTTTTCTTGGAATTAAAACAAGTTGGTGTGTGGGGGAATGAACCAACCCAACACTGTGATCTCACATACCTTAATAGGGATCACCCCGACGAAATCCACGACGATCTCTACGAACCTTGCTTCTTCTTCTCCTTCTCCTCTTCTTCTCCTCTTCTCTCTCAAAGCCCTAACCCTCACTTTTCAAAAGGGAAAACTGATTTAAAATCAGTATAGACCCTTAATATAACCAAAATAAATGGTTAGGGAAAAGACCAAAATACCCTTACAAATTCGGACTAAACTCCCTTGTGCCAACAGCCCAACTTCCAAAGGGCATAACTCACTCATACGAACTCGGAATCGAGGAAACTCGGCAGCGTTGGAAAGATCATTCATAGAGCTTTCCAAACATAACTGGAAATTAACCTAACACATCATGAACTAGGAGTTATGATTGCTCAAAGTTGACCAAAAACTCATTTTTTTCCCATACTTAACCAAATTTCCAGATTTTTAATTCTTTCCAAAAATGACTATTTCCAATTCTAAGCTTCTTCATAGCTATTTCAAATTGCCGGATGTTATAGCAACACACAATGCTAACAAGTTTTCTTTTATGTCCTATATTTTTACATAAGTTATGGGTCACTGTGGTCCAAGCCAAGTGACACTTTGCATTAGGTATCTGGACAATACTAACTCATGCACACCCAATGCTAAGTAATTAAATACCAAATTAAGAAAATTTTAAGTGAATACCAAAGCTAGCAATATATTGATCATACTAGTATAAAAGGTTTACATTATTAGGCATTATCTGGAAGTTATGATAAAGGCATTTGTCAAAAAAAATATTGATATAAACAACAACTATGTGTCAATTCTAAGCTAGTTGAGGTCAATTCTCTTGGTTTTTTTGGATCAAGGCGAGGAGGAATGGATGCATAGGTGACATGTATCAGTTATACTTCCAATCCCTACACTACTTTAATCTAATAATTAAATCATGAAGACATAAAGAACTTCACAGATGGGAGGTGCACCAAAATTCAACTAATACCTACGTAGAATAGTAGGGTTCATGGAACATAATAAATAGGCAATTCAATATATTCTTCACTAGAGGAAAATTCCTTTTGCATCAGAAATATAATTTTTTAGCATTCAATCAAAACATTACCTGGTCGTAAAGGAAGTAAGTTGAGAACCATGAGGTATCAAGTACAATTTCCAGTGGTGTTAAAAATCTAGGGACTTCTTCTATTTATGCCTTGAAGGATAGACTTACCTAATACCACAATCAAGAAAGCAATATATATGGTTTACAAATAGAAAGGAAGAGGGAGAAATATCAATTGATGTAATTCTAGACGCAAGATTAATAAAGTGAACCACAATCAAGCAAACAAAATATACTATTAAGAAACAAAAAGAAAGACAAAGATTTAGAAGTAAAAAAAGACGGTCTAGCAACTAAAAGACATTTAATTACTAGAATAAAATCTAAGGGTGAAATGAAATTAAACTCATACAAGTGAAGACTAACCTAAGTAATCAAGAGGGTTCAATTGAACAGATATGAGGGTTTCTTCAAACTCACAAAGAAGACTAAATATAAAATGTTCATTCAAAAACCAACTCCTAAAATAAACCCTAGTTTCTACTATTTATAATAATAGATAAACTAACCTAGGCTAGTTACAATAATACCCTTGAGCTAAAACCAAGGAAAGTCTAGTGCAACATCCGACAATTTGGAACAACTATGAAGAAGCTTAGAACTTGGGAATAGTCTTTTTGGAAAAATTAAAAATCTGGAAAATTTGGCTATGTAAAATAATGAATTTTTGGCCAACTTTGAACAGTCATAACTCCTAGGTCAGGATGAGTTGGGTGTAGTTCCAGTTATGTTTGCAAAGTTCGTGGAATGATCTTTCCAACGCCATCGAGTTTGCTTGTTTCCGAGTTCGTATGAGCGAGTTATGCCCTTTGAAAGTTGGGCAGTTGGCAGGGAATCCGTCCGGAAATTTGTAAGGGCATTTTGGTCTTTTCCCTAGCCTTTTCTTTTGGATATATATGAGTGTGTTGGACTGATTTTGATCAGTTTGTCTCATTTTTAAAGAGTGAAAGTAAGGGTTTAAGAGTGAAGGGGAGAAGAAGAGGAAAAAGAGAAGATCAAGCTAGGTTTCGTCAAAAGATCGTCGGGGGTGATCCCTATTAGATATGTGAGTTCATAAGTGTTGGGTTGGTTCTTTCCCCCACACGCCAAGCTCATTTAATTTCGAGAAAAGATTGAATATGTTTGTTGAAATTGATGGTTGTAATTGTTGAAGTTGTAGTTGTGTTGTGTTGAAGTTCTTGTTGGTTTGGTGTATGTTTCGGGTGATGTTTCTGAGTTGAATCTCTAGTATGTTGAGAGTTTTATGGTTTTAAGTGTTTGGGGATGGAAACTTTGAGGTGTAGAAGGTTTAGAGTTGGAGAAAACTAAGGAGGAAAGTCGAATTTCGGGGAAAAAGGGGTGGGGTGTCGCGCCTGTCAGCGCGCCCCAAGAGGGGTTCTGAACTTTCCCCCTTGGGGAGGTGCGCCTCTCAGTGCGCCAGCAGGTCCCCTCTGAAGTTTTTGGTTTGGCGCTCCGCGCCTCTCAGAGCGCCAAGTTTTCCCATTCTTTCCCCACTTTCTCATGCATGTTTCTAGGTATTGTACCTATGTTTTATAGTTGTTTTTGACACTCCAAGGTATGTCTAAACATCAAGAACTCATCCATATCATGTGATCAAACACCTTGAATTCATAATTCCAATTCAAGGAGAGTTAGTTCCAAGCCAAGGGAAGTTAAGAGTTGAGTCTAGCAGTTCAAGAAGGGAGTCAAAGCAAGTCTTTAAAGCTTTCCAAGAGTCTTTGTTGAATATTTTAACTTCATATTAAGACTCAAGTTTCAAGTTAAGTGAAGTTTCAAGTTAAGTCAAGTTTCAAGTTAAGTCAAGTTTCAATTTAAGTTAAGAGTTTCAAGTTGAATAAAGAGTTTAAAGTTGAGTTCATTTCTCGAAAGTATTAGGAACTATGTATTCCCAAAGAAGTTTCCAAATGTTTTCACATTTGAGTAAGAAAGGAACTATGATTCCAAAAGAGCCTTTGGGCTAATTTTCAAGAAAAAGGGAACCTCGATTCCAAGTGAGCCTTCGGGCAAAGTTTTGAGTAATTATCTCAAATAAAGAAAGATGTGTTTAAAACACTTATGAGCTAAGTATTTTTGGGAGTAGTCTTGAGCACCGAATTGGGGACACGAGTTCATATAAACTCAACTCTCCATAAGAACCATGCGCCAACATGGGAGTTAACAAGTCATACTTTTTAGATGAATCCGTAAGATTAAGCTAGTGGATCCACTAAGTAAAGTAGCTTCCTATATCACGGCAAGGTATAGGATGGTCCTTGGGCAATGTGAGGTAAAACGTTGTATCACTACTAGGGCTCATGGTGGTGATTGTTGGTTAAAGAATCTCCCACTAAAGTTATATTACTCTTATATAAGTAAAGTTGAGTTGTTATTGTTTTATCTTTAACAAGCTAAGTTGTTTACACTGTTTTACAAACTTTATATATTACATGTGTCGTATTGCTTTATATATTGAGTTCAGTTATTCAAGAGTTAAACAGAGCCAAGGTAAGAGTTCCTTTATTCTCCTTTCAAGCTTGAGTTATGGTTTAGCTTTCCAGCTCGCATACTCGTACATTCAATGTACTGATGCCAGTTGGCCTGCATCTTATGATGATGCAGATACAGCTACCCAGGACCAGCATCCAGTTCGCCGTTGATCCAGTTGAGTACTTCAGAGTCAGTGGTGAGCCTCTTTGCATTCCGGAGGACTCGGTTATTTTGTTCTCTCAAGTTTTTTTTTATTAGGATGTCGTGAGGTCTGCCCCAACATCCATCTCAGTATTTTAGAGGCTTCATAGACAGTCAGTCAGTTGGTTTGGAGTCTCTCATCTATGTATATATGTAAATATTCTATTTTGAGACTCGAGTTGCCTTTGTGGCCAGATTTTTATTTCAGTCAGGTTGTTTTAAAACCTTGCATTGCATTGAGTTTTCCGCTGAGTTAAGAAAGCCAGACTAAGGGTTCGCTTGGGGGCCAGCAATGGTCTTCGAGTGCCAGCCACGTCCAGAGTGTAGGCTCGAGGCATGACATCTAGCCTATTAATTATTTAAAATTTATTCATCATATATATATGAACAATGCCTATTATACTGTTTAAGGTCATTCTCATTATTTTAAGTCAAACTTCAACAAATCTTGTGTGTGCATCTCCAAGCTTTTGGGAGATAAATATTAAATAGAAGGTATGAGATGAACCCAAAGGCACTTGATCTATCTTTATTCTCGTTTGATTAATTAATTTCTACAAAAGATCTTTCAGACTACGGAGTGAATGATTTGATCAATGAATATTCATTTTTTTTCAATGTCGAACAAATTCTCACCAATTAATCACCTCTGATCGAACTAATCAAACCCCAAAACAAATTATAAATTTTAGTTAGGGTTCTAGGAGACAAAATTTGTTCGCAATAAATCTTATATATGGAAAATAAACTCTGACCACAAAATAAATATGACGAAACAAGAATATTTTATTAATTAACAGTTTGGGTACAATTATGTCCCTCTCTTGATTCTTTTGTAGGATAATTTGCACCTTAAATGAATTTTATTTGATATCCATGTAAAGAGGTTTTTGTGGATCTTTTTTTGAAGTATTTGGTTATCAAGAAGAGTCCACCCACATCTTGATACCTTTGTAAATATTTCATGAATTTATGAAATTTTGAAGATCCTTCTCTAAGGGATATATTACCCTTTATATAGTGTAAGCTAGGAGTAGTTTTCAAGAATCCTAACTAAAATTTGACTCATCTGGTAGAGTGCCACACAATTTTGATATCTACGAATGTCGAGTTCTTGTCTCATGAAGAAACTGATTTCTTTTTTAAAAAACATTTGTGGTCACATAGTTCACTGAACTCTCTTGTTGGCTGGAGTTTTATTGTTTGAGCTGTAATCAACGGTTCCAGAAGAGGTCCTATATTTATAAATGTATTAGTACCTTTGTTGGAGCTAGAATCAACAAAGATCGCACAAACAACGGACCCAACAACATCTTCAAGCACATTTGGGAGGTAGTTTCAGCCTCCCATACGAATATGGACACAAGATCCAGTTTCTCAAAAATCCTCAACAGTGCAACATATCTGCTTTTGTATATTTGGCGTTGCATGGAAAAGTTGCTTGTTCAGGCCAGCCTCACCTGCAAATTGAGCATATCATTCATTGTTTAAAGAAGCAGACCTTAAATCAGTAATAAGTCATGGAGTCAGTTCGAATATTTGAAATAGATATGTGTTGTAACAACAGAATCTAGAACTGCATCTCCAAGAAACTCCGAACGTTAACATCATCATGGAATCTCAAGTAGCATGTATGATCCTTGAGTTAGAGCCTCAACAAGCACTGAAGGATAATTGAACTTGTAATGTAGCAGGTATTCAAAGTACCAGACATTAACTAGTTTCTCAGAATTTACAGGGAAGTGTCTTGGCATAGGTGCATCGACAAAATCACTGTACAACCAAAGCCATTTCATAAATGGTAATGCCGCTACTTCCCCACACAAGTTGAGGTAGGCACCTATTAGTGCCGCAACCACATCAACTACTTCTTACTATTTCTAATCATTTGCCTTAGCCTACTATACATTTTTATTTAAGGCAACATGAACTCTTAATCAAAGTTGTGAACTTGAGAATTATCATCAGGAATGATTCACGTTTTAAGATTGAATGGTTCATTATGGATGAATTTTGATATTTTACGAGCACATCCAAACTTGCACAGTGTAACATTGGAAATGATTTTATTTTTCTTAATTTTGAGAAAATCGTCGTGATGACTTTCATAAGTCTTAAACAATTGTATACTAACATCACATTCAAGAAAAGAGTCTCCAAGTTTCCCAAGTGATTCCAAATGTAACTTCTAGAGGCATTTCTTTATTGTCATTACTTCCAAAACCTTAGCAGTTGGGATACAAAGTTTTAGCTTGTAGTGATCCAAAAGCTTTCTTTATAAGTTTATTCGGCATGACTGCTTCCCCTATAAAGTCTAAAGGTTGTAGCACGACAGATAGGTATTGCGGAAGATTTTAGACCTCGAGAATCTTATGAATTCTAAGGTATACTCGTATGGCAGTGAATTTGTTATACTTCACCCGAACAGATTCACTGCCATACGTGTATAACTTAGATTCATAAGATTCTCTAGGTCAAGAATCTTTCGCCAATAACTTTTTGTTGTGCTAGAACCTTTAGACTTTATAGGGGAAGCCATCAGAATAAACTTGAAAAGAATTCTTTTTTATCACTGCAAACTAAAACTTTTTATCCCAACTGCTAAGGTTTTGGAAGTGATGACAACAAAGAAATGCCTCGAGAAGTTTCATTTGAAATCACTTAGGTAGCTTTGAGACTCTTTTTTCAAATATGCTATTAGTATACAACTGTTTAAGACTTATGAAAATCATCATAAGGGTCTTTTCAGCGTTAAGAAATATAAAATAATTTTCAGTGTTGCATTGTTCAAACTTGGATGTGATCGTAAATTTTTGAGATTTATCCGTAATGAACCATTCAATCTTAAAATGGGGCTCATTCCTAGGGATAATTCTAAAGTTTAAAACTTTGGCAAAGAGTTTGCCTTCAGTAAAAATGTATATATAGTAGGGTAAAGTAGGAGATTAGAAGCAAGATAGTAGCTGATGTGGTTGATGCACTAATATGTGTCTACCTTAACTCAGGCGGGGAAGTAACAATTTTATCATTTATGAAATGGATCGGGATGGACATTGATTTTATTGATGCACCTATCCTAAGGCACTTCCTCATGAATGTTGAGAAGCTAGTTATTGTACGGTACTTGGAAATCACTGCTACATTACAAGTTTTTTGACCCTTCGTTGCTTGTTAAAGCGCTAACTCACGGATCTTACATGCTACTTGAGATACCAAGATGCTATTAGCACTTGGAATTTCTTGGAGATATTGTTCTAGATTATGTTGTTACAACACATCTCTATTTCAAATATTCGAGATTGAATCCAAGACTAATTACTTATTTGAGGGCTACTTTTGTAAATAATGAATGTTATGCTCAAATTGTAGACAAGGCTTGCTTGCATAAGCACATTGTTCTTGCCTTGCCAGATCTGCAAAGGCAGATATGTTGTACTGTTGAGGATTTTTAGAAATTGGATCTTCTGTCCACGTTTGGATGGGAGTGTGGAACTACTTTCCCAAAGGTGCTCGGAGATGATTTTGAGTCCCTTGCTAGAGAGCGATATTTGTTGATTTTGGCTTCGACAAAGATACTACATTTCTAAGAATAAGACCTCTTCTGGAATAGTTTATTAGACCTCAACCAAAAAAATTCTATCCAACAAGACTATTAAGTGAACTATGTGACCCAAAAAAATTCATGGGACAAGAACTTGACATTTGAGACATCAAAATTTTGTGGTACTCTACAAGATGAGTCCAATTTCATTTAGGATTTTTGGAGACTAGTTACCCTAAACTCTAGCTCACACTTATATAACACTTATATAAAGTGTAATATATTTCTTTGATTAGGCATCTCTAAATTTTCATATATTCATGAAATATTCATGTAGTGATCAAGATATGGGCGCACTCTTCTTGACAACCAAATACTTTAACAAGATCTGTAAAATCCTTTCACGAAGATCAAATAAATCCTAAGAAGGTCCACATCATCCTAGTTTGTGTGACACTAATAGCCTTTGAATCATGGAGAAATCTTATGAGAGGGGAATCAAGGGATAAATATATTTGTACTCATAATCTTTATGAATAAACTCATTCTTTTTTATTTATTCTGTGATTGCAATATTCTTTTTGTATTTGGAAAAAAATAGCGCAAATAAATTTTCACGCCTAGTGTGACCTAATTTACTCTTCATCTCCTCTCTTACAAATAAAATGCAAATATGAAGCCACAAACCGCAAAAATTGAAACTCCATTTTTATGGGTACTTCAAGTATCATCTTTGAGTTTATCAAGTTTACACTTTGACAAGCCTCTAACTAGTGGGCATTTATAGATACAAAAATTTTGTGGAACTCTATGAGATAGGTCACTTCCTCAAGAAAAGGGTGACAGTTTGTACAGTCACGATTAGTGGGAACATCCTCCCGAACGAGCTTAACACACTTGTAGCTTAGGACATGTTTAAATTGTGTTTCAATATCATTATTGTCAATGTACACAAAGCATTCTCATTCAAATTACCAAAATTCTAGTATTTAATGTCTTAACATTTAATAGGTTGCCTAAATACGTTAATATAGAAAAAAAGATTATTATTATTATTAATAGAAGAACAAGTTTTCTTTTTTGTCTTATATTTTACATAGGCTATGTGTCACGAACGTAGAGTCTCACTAATGTTCTGTGCGACACCTAGCAACTTACTCACGAATCTTTCACAATCTTGTAAGCTCAAGTATGCCTTTTCAAACTAAGATCGCTAAGAGAATGCAAGAAAGACTGGGAAAGCTTTGGAAAAAGGCTTTGTATTACTTTCTGCAAACCTTTACACTTGGTTGGATCAGTTTTCAAATAAGAGGCCCTCTATTTATACTACCTCCTAAGGACCTAACTATAAATACTATTTACTTTACAAGTTTTTAAAATATTTACACTTTTATTTCTATTCTAGAATTCTCTACAAGTTCTGGGGAATTTTAAAGACTACTTGATATCTAGGGAGTTCTAAAGGGTTCTACTAACCTCTCCACGACTCTAGATTCTTCTCCCTTATCCCGAAGCCAAATTTGAACAGTGAAGTGGCAGGATATGACACTCTCCCCCACTTGTTGATCAATGAGTGTGGCGCATTGCTGCAAGAACTCCCGAATTCGGTCTTTAAACTGCCAAAAATCTTCATATCTCTCTTATGTGGCCTCCTCCAAAGATTGTACCTTTCAATGTACAAGGAAGATGGCACTTACTTGCTATCCTCGCTTCCTTCTTGCTTGATAGTCTATGATAGACTCGATTTTTCGATCATGCGAGGCGGTGATAGTTAGTTATGGTTGCCCATTTTGACTAGTTCTGGCTGGGATCATCTTTGTCCTCATGGTATGGCTTGAAAACGCTCGCATGAAAGACTAGATGGATCTTGAAGTGTGGAGGTAACTCCACTTTGTAGGAGATCTTGCCTACTTTAGCAATGATCTTGAACGAGACCTCATATTTTCGCAATAAGTTCTAATGTACGACCCTTAGTGCTTTAGACCATCTTAGGTTGAACTTTACCAAGACCATGTCTCCAACTTGGTAATTCGTGGTACGTCGATTGCGGTCAGCAAATGTCTTCATCCTTTTGGTTGCCTTTTCTAAGTCGGACTTGGCAGTGTTGAACTGTTTCTCCCATCCTTTGGAAAGATAGTAGGGTCCCAAACTCTTTCCATGAAAAGCGACAGGTAACAAATGTGGAGTTTAAGGTTGTTGGCTAGTCGCCAACTCAAATAGTATGCGCCTAGTGGACTCACTCCTTTGCAAATTGTAAGAAAATTGCTCTATGTCTAAGAGTCTGCCCAATCTTTCGAGTCTGCACTTACGTAGTTCCTTAGATAGCACTCTAGTAGGGAATTGACGTGCTCGACTTACCCGTCTGTTTCTGGGTGGAAACTTGTGGAGAAGTGAAGCCCCGTGCCAAGTATCTCAAACAATCCCACCAAAAGTTCCCAGCTAAGCGACATTCTTGATCACTAATGATATGTCTTGGCATCCCCCAATACTTATCCACGTTTTTGAAAAATAGCATGACTGCCTCCTTAGCGATGCAATCGACTTGGCGGGCATGAAAGTAGCATATTTTGAAAATATGTCCACCATGACCATTATCATTCCATACCCATCAGACTTGGGTAAGGAAGTGATGAAGTCCATGGTCACGCTCTCCCATGGGCGTTTTGTTACAGGTAGTGGCTCAAGTATCCCTCTCGGTTGCCTCTGGTCCACCTTGTCCTGCTGACACACCAGACATGTCTATATGTAGCATTCTATGTCGTCCCACATACGTGGCCAATAATAGATTGCATCAATCAACACCCTCATTCGTTGCTTCCTTGGATGTCCAACCACAGTGCGTCGTGGCTCTCTTTGATGATTTGCCGCCTACCTAATAGACCCAAACTTGGGCACATAGACCCTCTGACCAGTAGTGAGTAGGAGATGGTCATCCACCCAAAAACGTCTTGTCTTGCCTTGGGTGGCCAACTCCATGAGCTTCTTTGCCTTTGGATCATGTTGCATGCCATACTTGATATCATCCTAGATTTCATGTGTCGGCCACTACATTTCCCCTTCCCGGCTCATACTCTAAGACGTAGTCAAACTCGGCTAAAAAGTCTTGCCACCTAGATTACTTCAGGGTGACCTTCTTTTGTGATTAGAATTAGCTAGTGGACTCATTGTTGGTCTTAACCACGAACTTGGAGCCTAGTAAGTAGTGTCTCCACGTGCGTAGGCAATGTAAGATGACTGTCATCTCTTTTTCCTGTACCATGTAGCGTCGTTCGGTCTCATTCAATTTGCGGCTCTCAAATGTTATTGGGAGTCTATCTTGCATAATTACTCCCCCAATGCTAAAATATGAAGCATCTATATGTACCTCAAAGTTCTTTCAGAAGTCGGGCAGTGTCAAGACTGACTGTTCAGTCACAACGACCTTGAGGTTTTCGAGAACCCTTTGGTACTCCTCGCTCCAAACCCACGACTTATTCTTCTACAATAACTCGGTCAGCGGACCAGCCTTAGCGGAGTAGCCACTTATGAATCTGCGATAATAGTTTGCAAGTCCAAGGAAAGATCTCAACTTGATCACTTTTGTGGGTTCCTCCCACTCGTTGATCACACATATCTTCGCTTCGTCCATCCGCAGTTCTCCTTGGCTAATTATTTTCCCCAAGAAGTGTACCTCGTGTTGGGCGAACTCGCATTTCTCCTACTTGATATAAAGTTGGTTATCCCGTAAGACTTGGAAAACCTTCTTCAAATTCTCCACATGCTCCTCCAAGGTGTTACTATAGATGACGATATCATCGAAGTATACTACCACAAACTGATCCAAATAGAGAATAAAGATTTTGTTCATCAACGTGCAAAAGGTGGTGGGTGTGTTGGTTAAGCCGAAGGGCATCACCAACCACTCGTGTGCTCTAAATCTCGTCACGCACACCATTTTTTTCTCATCCACTTCCGCAATGCGAAGCTGGTAGTAACCTTTACTAAAATCCACCTTGGTGAAATACTTGGCCTGTCCAAGTCTATCAAATCGGCAATAAGCAGGATATGGTACTTATTTTTTATGGTTACCTTATTAAGATCTCGGTAGTCGATGCATAGTCTATGACACATCTTTCTTCTTTTGAAACAAGACTGGCGCGCCATAAGGTGCTTTGGACGGGCGAATGTGACCGGCCTCAAGGAGCTCCTTCAGCTTCTTCCTTAGCTCTTCTAACTTGAGTGGAGCCATGTGATAGGGTGCATGCGCTGGTGGATTGGTTCTAACCTCCAACTCGATCTTTTGATCTACCTTGCGCCTAGGAGGTAAATTCTTTGGCATCTCGTCCGGCATCACATCTTTATTCTCTTTAAGAACCTTCTCAATAGCCGGTGGCAATGCCTCCTTGGCACCATTGTCTTCTCCCAAACTTGAAATGGTGGCTATGAACATCGACTCTTTTTTTTTAAGGTCCTTCACGATTCGCATAACCGACAATTAGGCATGTTCTTCCTTTTTACGCACATTAACTAGAGGTACCATGCATGAACCTTCTCGCTCCATGAGCATGAGTCGTTGGAGGTAGGGATCGATCATCGTATGATATGTTTGGAAGAATTCTTGCCCAAGACTGATATCAAATATATCTAAAGAAGCTACGATAAATTTAATCTTACCTTGCCACTTACCCAACGTGATGCTTACTCTTTGGGCAACTCCACACATGGGAGTTGGGTGTGCATTGACCGTCTTTAGGCGGGTGTTGTTTGGATTGTAACTTAGCCCCAACCTTGTTCTCGCATCTTGGTCGTAATGTTGGCTTCTGAACCAGAGTCTACCATGGCACGAGTTGGTCGCCCATTAATGGAGATGTCAACATATTGCGTGTTATAGTATTCCGGCTTCTCCGTCTGCTTGGCAATAGCCCTGCATAGCTCGACCATGGCTAGTTGCTTCGTGCCCGCATCCTGCCCTTTCTCTTGCGTGTTTTTCTCCTTACGCCCATAGGATAGCACCAAGGTTCTTCATTTCTGGGGACCTGGCATAACCAAGCGGTCCAACACATATGTAGCAACCATCTCTTTTTGTAGTCTGCACCTTCCTCTCCGTGTAGCTCTGGCGCCCAAACCGCTTGTCATTCGACTTGTAGGAGTCATATTGTTTAGACTGTGCATGCTACTCCTTACCTAGGACATGATCTCCCCCACCTTTAACATGACTAGTTCTCGCGTCCTTCACCTTCGCCTTATCATGCATGTCATGTTTGAAGTCAGTCAAGGCTTAGGCTTGTGTGATGGCCTCATCTATGGTCCTAACCTGCCGTCATTCTAACTTCATCTTAGCCCAATTTTCAATCCGTCCATGAAGTGGAACAACATGTCTTCGTTCGTCAAGTTAGGAATTTGAACCGTGAGAGTAATGAATTCCTTCACGTACGCCCAAATGCTGCTTGTTTTCTTCAATTCCATGAACTTGTGTTTGACCTCATAGATGACACTGTTAGGGAAGAATTCCTTTTATAACTCTTCTCGAAATTATGCCCAAGTGTTGATGGCTTCCCTATCTCGGTCGGATGACATAGATCCTTCAGCTTCAACGCCCTCTTTGAGTGCTTTCTTCTCGGATCTCATGGCCTCAATCATACTTAGCACATCAATGAGCCGACTCTCCAAGAAAGTGATGGCCTTCTTCATCTCGAACTCGGCACGCTAGCGGCCCTTCAACTCCTTGCGGATGTTGTTGTTTTCCTCAAGGGTGAAGTCCTCTAGAGTCTTGAACTTTCCATCAACCTCATTCAAACGTCGGCCTAATATCTCCACGGTCTGCCTCGCCATTTCGACCCTTGTGACCCATTCCTCTCCGGCGGTGACGTCAATGGCCTCGTCACCATGCTCATCGTCACTTGCTTCAATGGTCGAAGGTGGGTGACATGTTAGCGCCTCGCTTGGTGTAAGGTCGAGCAACATTTTCTTACTACCCTTGTGGTGCTTCTTTCATTTGCAGATCTTCCTTCCACCATCCCGCCTGATGTTGGTGGTGCTAGCAATGTTTACAGCTTCTTCGTTAGTCATTCCCTTAGTACAAACCTTTGCTCTGATACCACACTGTCGGAGACTTAGAGTCTCACTAATGTTTTGTACAACACCTGACAACTTACTCACGAATCTTTCACGATCTTGTAAGGTCAAGTAAAACTTTTCAAACTAAGACCGCTAAGAGAATGCAAGAAAGACTTGAAAAGCTTTGGAAGAAGGCTTTGTATTACTTTGTCGAATGCTTTACAGTTGGTTGGACCATTTTGCCAATGAGAGGCCCTCTATTTATATTATCTCCTAAGGGCCTAAGTGTAAAAATTATTTACTTCACAATTCCCTACAATATTTACACTTTAGTCCTATTCTAGAATTCTCTACAAGTTCTAGGGAATTCTAGAGTGTTCTACTAACCTCTCCACAACTTTAGATTTTCTCCCTTATCCTGATGCCGAATCTGAACAGTGAAGTGGCAGAACATGACATTATGGATCACTGCGGTCCAAGCCAATCACACTTTGCATTAGGTTCTCTAGACAATAATAACTCCTGCAACACACAATGCTAATAAGTTTCCTCTTATGTCCTATATTTTTACATAAGCTATGGATCACTAAGGTCCAAGCCAAGTGACACTTTCCATTAAGTATCTGGACAATAATAATAACTCCTAAACACCCACTATAACACCCAATGCTAAGTAATCCAATATTAAAGTAATCAAAATTTAAGTGAATATCGAATCTAGCATTATATTGATCATACTAGTATAAAAGGTTTACATCATAAGGCATTATGTGAAAGTTATGATAAACACATTTGTCAAACAAAAATTGATATAAACAACAATTACGTGTCAATTCTAAGCTAGTTGGGGTCAATTCTCTTGGTTTTTTGGATCAGGGCGAGAAGGAATGGATATATAGGTGACATGTTTAAGTTATACTTCCAATCCCCGCACTACAGTAACCTAATAATTGAATTTTGAAGAAATAAAGAACTTCAAAGATTGGAGGTGCACCAAAATTTACTTAATACCTACCTAGAATAGTAAGATCCATGGAACATAATAAAAGGCAATTAAATATATTGTTCACAAGAGGAAAATTCCTTTTGCATCAGAAATATAATTTTTTAGCATACAATCAAAACATTACCTGGTCGACAAGGAAGGGAGTTGAGAACCATGAGGTATCAAGTACAATTTTCAGCGGTGGAAAAACTCTAGGTGATTTCTTCTGTTTATGCCTTGAAGCATAGACTTACCTAGTACCACGATCAAGCAAGCAAGATATATGGTTTAGAAATAGAAAGGAAGAGGGAGAGATACTTGATGTAATTTTAGATGCAAGAACAATAAAGTGAACCACAATTAAGCAAACAAAATATACTATTAAGAAACACAAAGAAAGACGGAGAGATTTAGAAGAAAAAAAGGACGATCTATCAACTAAAAGAAATTTAATTTCTAGAGTAAAATATAAAGGTGAAAAGAAATTGAACTCATAAAAGTGAAGACTTACCCAAATAATCAAGAGGGTTCAATTGGACAGATGTGAGGGTTTCCCCAAATTCACAAAGTAGACTAAACATCAAATGTTCATTCAAAAACCTACCCCTAAAACAAACCCTAGTTTCTGCTATTTATAATAGTAGATAAACTAACCTAAGCTAGTTAAAATAATACCCTTGAGCTAAAATGAAGGAAAGTCTAGCCTATTAATTATTTAATATGTAGTCACCTCTTGCTTAAATTTTCATTTTAGTATATTTTAAATCTTCCATGCTTCTTTCATTAATCTTCTAAGGTATCCAAATTACTTCGAATCGACTTGATGGTCTTCATATCCATGATGAATAATCCATATCACATCATGATATGTATAGAACACCACTACATGAATATCATCTTAAATAATTTAAGTTTTAATCTCAAATCACTAAATAGGTATTAGTAATGTGTAATGACTACATGTGTGATTTGGAATAAAGTAATTAACATCTTCTAGGTAAGAAATTGAAGAGTTTCTTTTGATTCTCCCCATAAATGGCTTTTCCCTTTTAGCCAATTTTTAAACTCAAGAAAATTTCAAAATTCTAGAATAGTTTTTTCCAACAAAAAATTCTTTCACATGCATAAACAACAAACAGTTAGAACAGTGATGAATAAAAGAAGGGAAAAGATAGGAGTTACATTACCTTGGTTGAGTGACACATCTTGTATGAGAAGAAGAGAGATGAGAATGTTGGAATAGGGATCTGGTACAGCCCATAAGAGAAGAAGGAGTAGAGTAACATTCAGCCGTGAGCAAGGAGGCAACATAGTAAGAAGAAATGAAAGTGATCTCAAGAGGAAGTTGAAGTTAGTTTTTATAGATAGGGTTAATGAAAGTGGGCTTTACCCTAATCAGATTAGAAATAGGTTGTTTTGATTGTTTTATTTTGGGCTTGGGCCAAAACTTTATTTTCATTTTTTGATAATTAATAAAATGGCCTATACGACCAAAAACAATTCTTAAAAAAAGGGTTTTTGGGGTAATTTAGGAAGTATCGGAATATCAAATATGGTAAAGAAATGTCAATCATGTAATATTTCAAAACAGTTAAAATATGAAATTGCCAAGATTTTCGTGAGTTCCTCATATAGAAAATACCTTCATCCCCCTTCACAACTACTTACATTCGGATTGTGTAGGAATATAAGAAATCAAAATTCCATCTATTGTAGATAATGATACTATGAGAGGTTTATTGATCACCAAAGATGAAGTAATCCTGAAGAGTTTGCTAGCTCCTCCAAAAATTTGAGAACAATATGAATCGAATTTGTTTATTCTCTCAATGAACTCCCTACACAATGACCAAGGATGATTTACTCTTTAGTTATCAAACTCTAATACACCGTAATCAAGAAAATCTAAAGAAATTATGTCCCCCTAACCATTAGATTTATATAGTAGAGGAATATGGTAAACATTGAAATTGTGCTCATGTTGAAGTACTTATGTCACAAACTTAAAGGTAGAAAATCCTACCTTTGGTTTGAATCGCGTTGCATGAAGAATGTGCAAACAAGTAAAATTAGTAGATGAGGATAATAGATCGATATCAGGTCTCTAACTTATCAACTATACCTTCAACCTTTTTTTGTAGCTATGAAAAGGAATTACGCGCATCAAATTAGGAGGGCACAATATTATCATCTCGAGAAAAATGGTCCACATTCTCTTTCATCATTAGCTAAAGGGAATATGAAGAATTCTTACCTTAACTACACTTCCATCTTCAATATTGGTGTATCTTACTTTCTATAAGCAAGACTATTTAAGTAAGAAAATTGTATTGCAAGTGAAGGGAAGTGAGTCTTTAATACAGATGAAGTAAATTTCAAAGAATTTACCATTTTGTATGGTCATAGTGATTTCACAATATCGTTATAACAATAAATATTGAAAAGTGCAAAGAAATATAGGTGAGATGCTTCCTCATAAATATACGAACAACATATTGGGATAACTAGAAAAATAAAAACATTTCAATTAATTGAGGACAAAGAATGGGGGCAAAAAGGAAGAATTCCTAGATTAGCACAATGGAATATAGGAATGGTAATTAAGAGTTCTTTAAGTTACAACCTTACTAGAAAGGTCAAGAAAGAGAAATGTTAACTAACCTTAAAAATACATTTAAGAAAATATTAATGGATAAACTAGCATTCCAAATTGCTATCTCCTTCACGACTTTCTTTCTCATAGCTACCACTTCTACAAGTTCATCACTCGTTATCCCATAATTGGTTAATTCATCACAAAGTTGCTTAGCTAAAATGCCAAACTTCACCGTGTTTAACCCTTTCGAAAAGAGAGATTTCAACCTGTAGAACCAAGCTATTCATGATTAGTAAAGAAAAAACATACCATTGAAATGGCCTGGAAAAGTTCTACACACACATTAATATATCGTTGAGTTTTCAAGAGCATAGTTTTAGTTTAATAGCAAGAGAATGATGAAATTACAAAGTATAAATGGACAGAGCTCAACAATACTAGTAGGGAGTGTATCAGTTCCACTTCCTTCAGAACTATCCCAAATATATCAAGAGATAAATCAAACAATATGATATTGTCGTTAATACTGAAAATATTATGGTGATTCATCCAGGTTTGTGGACAATTTTTTGACGATCACCATGACTTTTTGTAAGGCAATTTGTCAAGATTTATGATCAATTTTTTTAACATCACCATAACTTGATGTTAATGAAGTCTTGCCCAATATCAAATTTTAGTAGTGAAAAACATATTCATCTTACCGTTGAATCTAGGAGGTAGGATGTACACATATCTTATTCATATCTTTGCGGGATAAAGAGTTTTTTTCTAATTGATCCACAATTCAAAAGATGGGTTTATTCAGACCTCTTTGGAAGTTGTTTTTTCTAGTAGTGAACATTCGGTATAATCTCACAAGTGAGTTTGTGGAGGGTAAGAATTAAGATGTACACATATTTTGCCCATATTTTTGTGTGATAAAAATATTATTTCTAATAGACCCACGATTCAAAAGAAAAGTTCATAACATGGTTGTAAGGAAAAAAATTTGACAATAAAATAGCATTAGAGAAAACAAATTTAGGTTTATGCGTAGATATTCTTCAACTGATTAGATAGTATAGTTTTTGTTAAAAATATAAAAAAAATAATTACAGGATGATATATATTAATATGGGAAAGTCAAGTAGTTTTGTTGGTGAAATTAAAAAATTACAATTGAAAATAAAATAAAGAAAATAAATTTCCAGGTTGAGACATGAATATATATTTTGCTCTTTTTAAGGAGATTTAAGCCCATGGCAACAAGTCTTTTCACCAGTCCATCAATAATCTTCTTAACTTGTCCTCTTCGGACAACATACCTCAATCTCAAAGTACAAGTCAACAAATACGAGACAAAAATTGAATCCAAAGCTTCATAAAAAGAACATCTCCCTTCAACTAATAAGAACTTTTTTTTACTCACTTTTATGCACTCTATATTTTCTTATACACCGAAAAAAATAAGATCATCATTATTTGTAGTGGAGACATTATTTCTTGCCATGAATAGGAAGATTATGGAGTAGTAAATTGGATAGACAAATGGCCTAGAGGTTACATGAGTTTCAAGACATAAAAAGATAGAATGATGAGTGAAATAATAGAGTTCAATGAGAAGTTATGGCCAATATGGCTGACCACATTCAGTCACTAAATATATGGCAATTACTCCAACGTTGTGCTAACAAAGTAAAACCATCACTATTTATAGGGGAGACATTCTTCCTTGCAATGAATAAGAAGATTATGGGGTAGTAAATTTTGTAGATAATTAATGACCTAGAGGTTACATGAGTTAGAAGACATAAAAAGATAGAATAATGAGTGAAATAATGGAGGCCAATATGGTTGACCACGTTCAGTCAAAAGGCAATTACTCTCAAAGTTCTGCCAAAAAAGTAAGACTATCACTATTTATAGGGGAGAAATTTTTCCTTGCAATGAATAGGATGATTATGTGGTAGTAAATTTGGTAGATAAATGACCTAGAGGTTATATGAATCACAAAACATAAAAAAAGATAAAATAATGGAATTTCAATGAGAAGTTATGGCCATGGCTGACCACGTTCAGTTACTAAACAAAAGACAATTATTCTCAATATATGTTCTGCTAATAGAGTAAGACCATAACTATTTATAGGGAAGAAATTCTTCCTTGCAATAAAAAGGAAGATTGTGGGGTATTAAATTGGGTAGATAAATGGCCTAGAGGTTACATAATAAAAAAGGGTAAAGCCAACAGACATATAAAAACTGGTGCTATTGCGGCTACACCTCCCGATTTGTCAGGTATACTACAAAGAATGGCATGGATCGGTAGGAAATACCATTCTGGCACAATATGAGGTGGGGTGGACATCGGATTAGCGGGTATATAATTGTTGGGATGCCCCAAAATATTTATTGATTAGTACTTTTATAATTAGTTAGTACACATATTTATTGATTATAAAACTTATATACATTTAATTATTTTTATTTCTTTCTTTATAAAATATTTATTTTAATTTCTCTCTCACTTTAAATTTTTAAAAATTAATTTGTTATCTTTTCACTTTCATTTTTAAAAAAAAAAGAATTATGTATATTTTTTAAAAATAAAAAATTTAAAAGTGTCCTTTAATTTTAACGTTTTATTTTTTGATGTTTTATTTGGTTTTCTTCACTTATTTTGACATCAATTCATAATTAAGTTATTTTAAATACAAGACATTTGGAATTAAATTTGAAATCAGATCAAAACGAAAGACAAAGAAAATAAAATCAATAGAAAAATAATGAATGAAGGTAAAAATTAGAAGTTTCGGTACAAGGTAAAAAAAGTGTATTAACTTAATTTAAACACAAGTTAAAGAAAATAAGAATATTTTATAATAAAAAATAAAAAAATAAAAAAAAATATTTAGACACGTGAAAGGCGAGTGTGTACAAACACAACTAACTTGGGTGGTTGAACGTGCCACGTCAGCACAAAAGGTGCACAAAATAATGGAAAACAGGAGTTTGGACGGGGGGGGGGGGGGGGGGG